>NW_017619532.1:2895000-3110714 GCF_001879475.1 Ipomoea nil
TGCTTCGAATCTCATTGATCAAATATCACATTCTATTCATGCTTTCATAATAAATCATATTCCCAAAGGATCATGTTTCTCTACTCAATACAAAAATATCATCAGATCTGGCGAGCTGTCGTAGGCTCCCAAATTAAAACCTTACAAACGTAATAGCGGGAGTAAGGATCGATCCCACGAGGAGTAACTAGTTTAACTTTTGTGCCCAAGGAAATAATGGGGGGTTTGGAATATAATGAGAATAAAGATTAAATAAAAGAGAAGTTAAATAAATGAGAAATTTAATCGAACGAATTAAGCAATGAAAATAATATATTGAAAGCACTTATAATAGAAAACCTTGGTTAGTAAAGATCCACCACTGGAATTTAACACTGATCATTGCTTAATAAAGTGATTAATATGCAGTTGAATATTTGTCGTGAAATGATTTCAGTTCTGTTTTCCCTTAGTTGTAGGTAAATAAAGCACAAGCGGTTTAATTACCCCTCAACAGGGTAGCTCAAGTGGCAAATGAGCTCTCTTTGTGGGGGAGAATTTTGGGACAACTTGGGTTCAATTCCCACAAGTGACGATTCCCTCTGGGCCAACTTCAGTGCCTTTCGGAGCGAACGGACTGTTAAACGGACAGAGAAAGATCAGTAAGATCAGTGCCTTTCGGAGGAACTAGGTGCAAAGATCAGTAAGATCAGTGCCTTTCGGAGCGAACTAGGTGTAAAATATGCCTATCAAATTCCCCCACACTAGAACATTTGCTTGTCCCCAAGTAAAAATATTATTTGCGAAATAAATTGAAAAGAAATTCCCAAAACTCATAACACACCATGAACATCAATCTGAAGATAAGTTAGCACCCCCGTCTGGTAATGGAGAAAACTAAATAAGTAAGCACTCACAGGAATATCCCTCATCACTCAAGTGTTTGATGGGTATAAATTTCACTCAAGTTCATTCCTATAAAATTGCTCTACCATAGGCTTGCATATCTTCTCAATCACCACTACAAGAGCCAAGCATGACACAAATCATAAAGACTTTTCACAGGTTGTAATGGGGCTAGGGTTAAGGTAGAGAACATTTTAGGAAAGTAGTTCAAACAAAAGCCTTCAACTAGGGGAGCAAATAAATACAAAGAATCCAACACCTTCAGTTTCCATTCAAAAACACCATCTGTTGATGCTTCAACACGACTATCATTCTCTAAAGTATAGAATGCTTCTTCAGTATTTCCCCATATTTCATTTATTTAGAAGTAACTTCAACTCAAAATCAATTGCCGATTCTTTCTCATTTTCTCATAAATTTTCAGCAATATTTTTTTTCTTTTTCAAATATATATTCTCCATTTTTCCATTTCATCATTTTTTTCAATTTCCCATACTTTTTTTTTTTTGCAATGATGAACTGCCTTCAGTTTTTCTTAGAAGACTAACGACAAATTGACAATGAAGATACAACCCGCCTCACTCTCAAAACAAATGGTCTCGTCCACACTTATTCTTCACAAACTCACGTAGATTACAAAAAATAATCCAAAATTGCTCCACTAGTTATTCAGCTGGGTGAAGACATTATTTTTAGATACAAAAGGCTTGTAATTTGGTTCAGGATAAAGAAAAGAGTGGCCATAAAGCTGAAAGTGGGTTAACAAAGGAATAAATCATAGGACAAACCGGTTATTTGGCTAGTGAGGCTCAAAATCAAATAATGACCTTAATCACACTTGAATCATGCATGGTCTAATTAGCTTTAAAAGAGAAACAATGCAAGTTCTTGAGAAACAAAATTATGGAAGCAAGCGCACAATAGAAAGAAATTAAGACCGAAGTGTCGGTCAAAGGCTCAAAATACTCACAGGTTTATTGCTTACTTAATATAGCCACTACATATCAAACAAGAGATGCTAACAAACTAATCACAACTTGCCAAACTATTTATTCAATCACGTCATGAATTCCAAGAAATGAAAAAAATATAATAATTTTTCAAAATAATACTTATTTTGCATAACCTACTAGTAAAAAATTTGTGAAAACTTTTGAAAATTTTGACATAAGAAAACAAATAATAATAAATCAAATAGTAATAAATGCCCTCCCCCACACTTATTATCAACATTGTCCCCAATGTTGAATAATAAAAAAACACAGAGAGGCGTTATTAAATGTAACACAACGATTAAGAAAAAGAGAATAGAACAAACTCCGCTTCTAGTTGTTCATATTATTCAAAATAGCTGGGATCTTCAAGAAGTATTGTAACACCCCAAAATTTTGAAACTTTTAAAACTTATATAATAAAGGTAATTCCTCATTAAATCCCAAAATCAAGCATAAGAGTATGGGGTGCTATGCCACACCTAAGCTAGAGAACTCAGGTGCACAGGCTAATGAACTAAAATTCTTGAATAACGTCAATACATAATCATGGCACGCAGGCCGAAAGGGAACTAGCTACTCTATGCCTCGGATCTCTAGCGCGCTCTGGGATCTACTCATCTGTGCCTGAAAGCCAAATATATCTGTTCAGCGAGAAATGCTGGTAACCCACTCCAACGCGTTGAAATAAAATATAGGTATATATATAGATATAGATATAGGAAAACCATTTTGAAGCAGGAAGATATATACTTAGGAGACTCTAGCTTTAAAACCGGGAATAGACTCAGCAAGTAGGGACAAGCAAATCAAACAATGATAAACAGTTAACAAGAGATAACATCATAAGGAATACGCATCTAAGGTCACAGAACACTATTCAATTCAAACACATCATCATTCAATCCTCATTCGTATCACATAATCGTTGATGGCGCCACGGGACCAATCGCATGCCCCGAACATGAGGGTTAATGCTTATAGCATTAACACGGCCCCGCAGCACCCTACCTCAGTACCGTGGTATGAGGGGAGTTGATCGCAACCAACCCTTTGAGAACCGCTGACGAACTCAACGTCGGACCACGATCGGACACACCGCTGACGCGCACAGTCGGTGGACCGCGATCCCCTTTACAAGGGGGGACTTACGACCATACACACCGTTGATGCGTACAGTCGGTGGACCGTAGCGGATCAAGCCTGACACACCGCTGAGCTAGACTCAATCGGTGGGCGAAGATCCTCGAAGACTATGACCCTACACACCGCTGTCCCATCACTCGGTGGATCGCAGCCAGTCGTAGCCCTACACACCGCCTGGCGCGTCCAGGTCGGTGGGTCATAGCACCGAGGCGAATGTGGACCGCAGCCCAAGAAGTGAGTCAATTCAGCCTTTAGCCAACTTTTGAGCCTTAGCTCAGGAACAATCCATTTGGCCTTCAGCCACTTCCGGATCTTTAGTCCGGGAACAATCCATTCGGCCTTCAGCCGACTTCCAAACCTCAGTCCGGGAATCACCCAATTGGTCTATAACCAAAATGGGGGATAATGCAACACATAACACATAGGAGCACGCAATAGCATATTGGGAGGGGAAAGACATATAAATAAACTTACGTGTGATCATTCACATACCAAGAATAGTCCTAAGGGTTCATACAACTTCCACCTAGGTCAACGGGTTACCAATTCCACTAGCATGCAATTCCTAATACTCATTTAACCTACGAATGGTACCTGAAATATCAAACTAGACTCAAGCACGACAAACGGGGTCCGTTGGGACACCATGGGGGAGCGGGGAACATCAAACGGGGAAGCCAAAGACCTGGTGTAACACCCCGTGTTACGGCCCCTAAATTAAAATGAATTAAATTATCACCCACCCTAAAAAGGGAATTAAAACCCATTAATTAGCCAAAAAGGGGGTCCACCATGGTCCATGGGCCCTTATCCCTAAAGCCAACCTCTTAGTCCTATAAGGAATAGGATTAGTGAACCCATGCCACCTAGACCATAATTAGGACTCTTAATTATATAAATAGGGACATAGAAGGCACCTAGAACACACACCACAAATAATCCCTCACCACACAAGAAAGATCCAAGAACTCCCTAAGGAGAAATCCTAAAGAAAGACCCTTCATAGCCAAGGAAATTAATTAAGGCTAAGAGGTAACCCATGTCTCAACAAAACCTATTTTCTTCGCTATGATCTCTTTCCTTGGCCTCCCTCTATATTCTTGTGTCTTGATTGAATTCTTCTATAATAATTATATGTTCTTGTTGATTGATAAGATGACTTATATGCTTTCTTGTGAATCTTGATGACCTAGATGTGAAAGAGATATTCTTGATTATGACATGATGATTCTTGACGAATCTTGATATTTTCTTGATGTTAAGAAACAAATATGTTCTTGATGATTTGGGTGGGATTAGAGCCCTAGGATGGATTGGGAATTTGTATTGAAGATGTTCTTGATTTATATTTGGGTGGGAATTCGCATGATCGGGTATTGTTTATATTTAGAAGCTGTAATAGGATACGTCCTACACGATTCCTGCTTTTGATCCGTTAATTGCTTATGTAATGTCGTTATTTGCGTTTAAAAGTGTCCAAGCATGGTTTCGGGTTCCACGAAGGATCCCGGGACGAATTTGTGATAAATGAGTCAGTGGGGGGTAGGTGGGGGTGGGGGAACCCACCACCTACCCGCTGCCCAAAGAGGCGCTGCCCGGCAGCGGGCAGCCGGCTACCCGCTGCCCGGAATAGCGCCCACCGGCGGGCAGCCGACGGGTGACCCCTACCCACCGGCTACCCACTGGTCCACACCCCACCCCGGGTCCCCGGCTTCCCCATTTGATGTTCCCCGTCCCCCATGGTGTCCCAACGGACCCCGTTTGTCGTGCCTGAGTCTAGTTTGGAACTTTAGGTGCCATTCGTAAGTTAAACGAGTCTTAGGATTGGCTGAGAACCATCCCTATGTGAATTATGTGCTATTATGTGTTACGTGATGCATTACCCCAACTTGGTAAAGACCAATTGGGCTACACGGGCAGTTGAATGGGCTGAGAACCATCCCGACTGTTAACCAGGCCGGTTAAGATCGGTCAGGGATATTGATATGATATAGGACTGAGGTCCACTATACGGGCAGTTGAATGGGTTGAGAACCATCCCAACTGTTAACCAGGTTGGTAGAGACCGGTCAGGTATATAAAGATTATGTATAGGACTGAAGGTCCACATGGGCCTCGGTGATAAGACCCACCGATCGGGATGCGCCAGGCGGTATGGGGCCAACAAGCCGAGGAAGGTTGTAGTCCACCGACCTGAGTAATCAGGCGGTGTGTAGGGCTACGACTGGCTGCGGCTCACCGAGTGGTGGGACATCGGTATGCAGGACCGTAGTCTCCGAGGATCTTTGCCCACCGACTGAGTTTAACTCAGCGGTGTGTCGGGCTTGATCCGCTACGGCCCGCTGATTGTGCGCACCAACGGTGTGTAGGGTCGTAAGTCCCCCCTTGTAAAGGGGATCGCGGTCCACCGACTGGGCGCGTCAGCGGTGTGTCGGATCGTGGTCCGACGTTGAGTTCGTCAGCGGTTCTCAAAGGGTTGGTTGCGATCAACTCCCCTCGTACTGTGGTACTGAGGTAGGGTGCTGCGGGGTCGTGTTAATGCTGTAGGCATTAACCCTCATGTTCGGAGCATGCGATTGGTCCCGTGGCGCCATCGATGATTATGTGATATGAATGATGATTTGATGATAATGTGGATTGGAATTGAGAAGTGGCTTGTGACCGTAAATGCGTATTCCTTATGATGTTATTATTATTGTCTGATGTGCTTATCCCTATTTGCCGAGTCTATTCCTGGTTTTAAAACTAGTGTCTCTTAAGTATATATCTTCCTGCTTCGAAATGATTTTGTATATATATATATATATATATATATATATATATATATATATATATATATATATATATATACTGTATTTCAAAGGGTTGGAGTGGGTTACCAGCATCTCTCGCTGAACAGATATATTTGGCTTTCAGGCACAGAGCAGTAGACACTGGAGCGCGCTAGAGACTTGGAGCATAGAGTAGATAGTTTCCCTTTCGGCCTGCGTGCCATGCTTATGTATTCACATTATTGAGGATATTAGCTAGTTAGCCTGTGCACCTGAGTTCCCTAACTCAGGTGTGGCATAGCACCCCATACTCTTTTGTATTATGTTTTGGGATTTAATGAGAAGCTACCTTTATTATATGAGTCTTAAAACAATTGAAAAATTTTGGGGTGTTACAGTTGGTATCAGAGCCTAAGTTTGACCCTAGGATAAAACTCTTAAGACCAAGACCCTAGGACAATAGGCCTAAACATTAAGAGTTCAGTAGGATAGGATTTAGGGAATCATAGGACGCGCGGTGAGATTGTGAGCCCACCATACCCCTCATTAATTTAAAAAGACTCCGCTTTCGCTTATCACACCAAGGTAAGGGTACAACGCTCTAACTCAAACATTACTATAAACATTGGCTCTATAGATCAGCGTCATGGCACCTACCAGAAGACAATCAAGGACTCCGGAACCCGCTACACAAGATCCCCTGGCTCAAACCCTACAACAACTAACCCAAATCGCCCAGGCACTCAGCGACATAGCTCTCCGCAACAACCGACCACCACCACCTCCACCAAATACAAACTCAGAAATCGCCCGACAAGTTTCAAACCACAGACCGCCCACTTTCTCAGGAGAAGAAGATCCCGCCATTCTTGAGGAATGGATTCGGACCTTCGACAAAATCCTGGGGCTAGTAGAATGTGCAGAGGAACGTCGTGTAGAGGTAGCCTCATTCTACTTCGGACACGAGGCAGACCTTTGGTGGATCCACGAGGGACCCACTTACAGACAGGAACCAGGATTCAACTGGGAAAGTCTGAAAACACGACTACGAGAACGATTCTACCCAGCCCACATAAAAGCATCTATGCACGAAGAGTTGCTTCACTTAAAACAAGGAACGACTACCGTCATGGAATACCATAAACGATTCCTTGAACTGGCACGCATCGCGCCAGAACTAGTCCCCACAGAGACAACCAAAATAGAGAGATTTGTATCGGGCCTCAACTTCGAAGCCCGAAAAGCCCTAATAGTAAGCGGACCCCGGACCCTCAACGAGGCCTACACCAGTGCCGCCAATCTTTACCGAATCCAACTACTACAACGTGGGGTTCAAGAACAGATTCGAAAAAGGAACACAAGAGGTGGGGCGCCACCCATGAAAAGAGCAAGAAACGATGCCAACGCAAGGCCAAGCAATCCAGCGGGACAAAGGCCACCCCCAAGAAACAACGAAATTAATACAGGGGGCTTCCCCTGCCCAAAATGCCACCAAAGCCATAGGGGCAAGGACTGCATGGGGAACCCCTTACGATGCTTCAATTGCGGGAAAGAAGGGCACAAGGCATTCCTCTGCCCCCAACCCTCAAACTCACGCCCTATGGTCATGGGCGACACGGGGACACGAACAATCAAGGAAACTATGGTACCCCCGGAAAAGTATTTGTCATGAGTCGCACGCAAGCCGAACTCGAGGACGAGGGCAACCCCGACGAAGGGAATATGACCCCAGAAGACGAAGACCACGCAAACCCCGAAGGGAACCAGGAAGATGAATTTTGTTTAGGATAATTTAACAAACCCCTTTTTTGTAACCACCCCCGTAGTAGGATCGCATGTTTAGAATAGCCACTTCGGAATTATAATAAATAAAAGCTAGTTCGGAACAATATTAGCATAACAAAAGGAAACAAGACTACCCACAAGACGACAAGCAACAAACAACAAAATGTCTTCCGCCACTAAGAGACAAAAGAGGGAAAAGACAAAGAGATATCTCACAAAGAAGATTAATGTTACTAATGGGAATGGAACCTTGGACCTCCCATTTACAAATTAAAGCCTTAACCACTAGGCTACAAGTGTTTCTTAGAAACTTAAGGGGACACTCCTTCCTTAAACCCCTACAAGTCCCTAAAAACCCCCAAAAC
Source organism: Ipomoea nil (assembly GCF_001879475.1). Taxonomy (NCBI): domain Eukaryota; kingdom Viridiplantae; phylum Streptophyta; class Magnoliopsida; order Solanales; family Convolvulaceae; genus Ipomoea; species Ipomoea nil. Next base: position 2,902,945 of record NW_017619532.1, read on the forward strand.
CCCCAAATAAAAAACCCTTCTTCTTCCTCATTCCCTTCTTCCCCCCACAATCTCTCTCCCTCTCTTCCTTCCCCACCCATTCCGCCGCCACACAACAAACCACCCCAGCACCCCAACGAGCCACCCCGCCGACTGCCACCACCCGCCAAACCACCGGCGCCCGTCCGCAACAACTCGCCGCCACCACACCGGAGACAACCCGCGACGCCACTGCCGACCGCCCGGACCCTCCCCGCTGCTACGCCCCACCACTGCCGCACACCCAAGCCCCGTCGTGAACCACCGCTACCTCGACACCCCCGCCGCCGCGCCGAGCCAGGCCACGCCGAGAACCACCGCCACCGCCGAAACCGTACCGTCGGAACCCTCGCCGGAATCTCGCCGGAGTCCGCAGGAAAAACGCTCTCCCGAAGAAAATCCTAAAAATGCCGAAAAAGCCCCTCGGGGTCCACAACCCGGAATGGAGCAACACCGACTACACCGTGATCAGAGGTAAATCCCTTGAACCCGATCAATTTTCTCCGGAATTGGTCGACATGCTCAACCACCAAGGGCTTTTGGATACGTATCTCGCCATAAAAGGGGACACGTACCCCGAATAGGTGAAGGAATTCTACCAACATTGGTGGCCGTCAAACGAGGTGATAAACTAGAAATCACCACTAAGGTCCGAGGCAAGGAAATCATACTTTCCGAAGGCCGCTTGGCCAAGCTCTTAAAATTGACCACCACGGGCGTGTCAAACTATGACCGAAAAGGGTGGATTGATACCCAAAACACGGGGTACAAAGACTACCTCGGGTACCTACTCGGGAGGGAGGAAGGTTTCACCTCGGCCACACGGCCAAACAGGAAATGGCTAACCGCAGAACAAAAGATATTGGTTATGATTGTGACTGACAGCCTGTTGCCCACGAATAATAAAAGCAAGGATGTAGGAAGTCTGGAGTGTACTTTTGCCTATCTCTTAAAGCACAAAATCAAGTTCAACCTACCGGCCCTCATGTTGAAACACATGGAATTTTGCAAAACTAGCAACCGACTTAGCCTACCCTACGGGATGATCCTGAGTTGGATCATGGAGAAAAAGGGGGTAGACCTAAGCGGCACAGAGGTCAAGACCGAAAGTGGCACGACTTTCAATGCTCAGAATCTCCGTCGCAATGATATCTACTACACCGAAGGGGGACAATACATCACCCTCGAAGAGATTTGCCTTAGGCCCGAAGAGGAACGAAGGGAGTTGGTTGATCTACTAAATATCTCCAACAAGAAACTCAAGCGGGCAATGCAAGACTGTGGGGAACCAGGGGAAAATGAGGAACAAGCAGAGGATAGCGAGCCCAGTCCACCAGCACCCATGCGAGCAACGGGAAACCCAAGGGGTCTAAATGAAGAATCAGTCAACGAACGCATCCTCGCGCAGCTCACCCGACAGAACCAAATCATGGACGAGGGATTCTCATCCCTAATTCACGCAACACGCGCCTTGGACAAAGAGTGGCAACCATCGAGACCATGTTGGGCACTCGCGGGGCATCCAACTCAGGCGCAGGAAACCAAGGTAGACTCAAACCCTCTAAGCCACCACCTCACCAAGAATCCAGTCTACCCCAAACAAGGACAACACGTGGAGCCTCATTTCCTAACCAGGAGGCCAAAATACGTGACGTCTCAGGGTGAAAGAATGGGTCCACGCACCGGCTTCGGGGACGAAGCCTCCTGTAAGGGGGGGGGGGGGGGGGAGAGTGTAACACCCCGTGTTACGACCCCTAAATTAAAATGAATTAAAATATCACCCAACCTAAAAAGGGGATTAAAACCCATTAATTAGCCAAAAAGGGGGTCCACCATGGTCCATGGGCCCTTATCCATAAAGCAAACCCCTTAGTCCTATAAGGAATAGGATTAGTGAACCCATGCCACCTAGACCATAATTAGGACTCTTAATTATATAAATAGGGACATAGAAGGCACCTAGAACACACACCACAAATAATCCCTCACCACACAAGAAAGTTTCAAGAACTCCCTTAGGAGAAATCAAGAAAGGAGAAATCCTAAAGAAAGACCCTTCATAGCCAAGGAAATTAATTAAGGCTAAGAGGTAACCCATGTCTCAACAAAACCTATTTTCTTCGCTATGATCTCTTTCCTTGGCCTCCCTCTATATTCTTGTGTCTTGATTGAATTCTTCTATGATAATTATATGTTCTTGTTGATTGATAAGATGACTTATATGCTTTCTTGTGAATCTTGATGACCTAGATGTGAAAGAGATATTCTTGATTATGATATGATGATTCTTGACGAATATTGATATTTTCTTGATGTTAAGAAACAAATATGATCTTGATGATTTGGGTGGGATTAGAGCCCTGGGATGGATTGGGAATTTGTATTGAAGATGTTCTTGATTTATATTTGGGTGGGAATTCGCATGATCGGGTATTGTTTATATTTAGAAGCTGTAATAGGATAAGTCCTACACGATTCCTGCTTTTGATCCGTTAATTGCTTATGTGATGTCGTTATTTGCGTTTAAAAGTATCCAAGCATGGTTTCGGGTTCCACAAAGGATCCTGGGACGAATTTGTGATAAATGAGTCAGTGGGGGGTAGGTGGGGGTGGGGGAACCCACCACCTACCCGCTGCCCAAAGAGGCGCTGCCCGGCAGCGGGCAGCCACCGGGCAGCCGGCTACCCGCTGCCCGGAACAGCGCCCACCGGCGGGCAGCCGGCAGGTGACCCCCACCCACCGGCTACCCGCTGGTCCACACCCCACCCCGGGTCCCCGGCTTCCCCGTTTGATGTTCCCCGTCCCCCATGGTGTCCCAACGGACCCTGTTTGTCGTGCCTGAGTCGAGTTTGGAACTTCAGGTACCATTCGTAGGTTAAACGAGTCTTAGGAATTGCATGCTAGTTGAATTGGTAACCCGTGGACTTAGGTGGAAGTTATATGAGCCCTTAGGAACTATTCTTAGTGTGTGGATGATCACATGTAAGCTTAATTATATGTCTCCCCCTTCCCTATGTGAATTATGTGCTATTATGTGTTACGTGATGCATGACCCCAACTTGGTTAAGACCACTTGGGCTATACGGGCAGTTGAATGAGCTGAGAACCATCCCAACTGTAAACCAGGCCGGTTAAGATCGGTCAGGGATATTGATATGATATAGGACTGAGGTTACGTGATGCATGACCCCAACTTGGTTAAGACCAATTGGGCTATACGGGCAGTTGAATGAGCTGAGAACCATCCCAACTGTTAACCAGGCCGGTTAAGATCGGTCAGGGATATTGATATGATATAGGACTGAGGTCCACTATACGGGCAGTTGAATGGGTTGAGAACCATCCCAACTGTTAACCAGGTTGGTAGAGACCGGTCAGGTATATAAAGATTATGTATAGGACTGAAGGTCCACATGGGCCTCGGTGATAAGACCCACCGATCGGGATGCGCCAGGCGGTATGGGGCCAACAAGCCGAGGAAGGTTGTAGTCCACCGACCTGAGTAATCAGGCGGTGTGTAGGGCTACGACTGGCTGCGGCTCACCGAGTGGTGGGACATCGGTATGCAGGACCGTAGTCTCCGAGGATCTTTGCCCACCGACTGAGTTTAACTCAGCGGTGTGTCGGGCTTGATCCGCTACGGCCCGCCGATTGTGCGCACCAACGGTGTGTAGGGTCGTAAGTCCCCCCTTGTAAAGGGGATCCCGATCCACCGACTGGGCGCGTCAGCGGTGTGTCGGATCGTGGTCCGACGTTGAGTTCGTCAGCGGTTCTCAAAGGGTTGGTTGCGATCAACTCCCCTCGTACTGCGGTACTGAGGTAGGGTGTTGCGGGTCCGTGTTAATGCTATAGGCATTAACCCTCATGTTCGGGGCATGCGATTGGTCCCGTGGCGCCATCGATGATTATGTGATATGAATGTTGATTGGATGATAATGTGGATTGGAATTGAGAAGTGACTTGTGACCGTAAATGCGTATTCCTTATGATGTTATTTTTATTGTCTGATGTGCTTATCCCTATTTGCTGAGTCTATTCCTGGTTTTAAACCTAGTGTCTCTTAAGTATATATCTTCCTGCTTCGAAATGATTTTGTATATCTATATATATATATATATATATATATATATATATATATATATATATATATATATATATATATATATATATATATATATATATATATATATATATATATACTGTATTTCAACGGGTTGGAGTGGGTTACCAGCATCTCTCGCTGAACAGATATATTTGGCTTTCAGGCACAGAGAAGTAGACACTGGAGCGCGCTAGAGACTTGGAGCGTAGAGTAGATAGTTTCCCTTTTGGCCTGCGTGCCATGCTTATGTATTCACATTATTGAGGATATTAGCTAGTTAGCCTGTGCACCTGAGTTCCCTAACTCAGGTGTGGCATAGCACCCCGTACTCTTTTATATTATGGTTTGGGATTTAATGAGAAGCTACCTTTATTATATGAGTCTTAGAAAAATTGGAAAATTTCGGGGTGTTACACCCGGGGTGGGGTACGGATCAGCGGGTAGCCGGTGGGTGGGGGTCACCCGTCGGCTGCCCGCCGGAGGGCATGTTCCGGGCAACGGGTTGCCCGCGGGCAGGCGGTTGCCCGATGGCTGCCCGCTGTCGGGCGGTGTCCTTCGGGCAGCGGGTAGGTGGCGGGTTCCCCTACCCCCCACTGACTCTTTTCTCATATATTCGTCCCGGGAACCTTCGTGGAACCTGAAACCATGCTTAGACATTTTTAAACGCGAATAACGACACCACGTAGGCAATTAACGGATCAAAAGCAAGAATCACGTAGGACTCATCCTATTACGACTTCTAAATATAAACAACACCCGAACATGCGAATTCCAACCCAAATATATATCAAGAACATCCCAACACAAATTCCCAATCCAACCTAGGGCTCTAATCCCACCCAAATCATCAAGATCATATTTTATCTTTAACGTCAAGAAATATCAAGATTCGTCAAGAATTATCACTTCAATATCAAGAACTTCTTTTCAACATCAAGATCATCAAGATTATCAAGAATGCACATAAATCATCTTATCAATCATCAAGAACATATCACAATTAACATAGAAGAATTTATCCAGACACAAGAATATAAAGGGAGGCCAAGGAAGGAGATTATTGCGAAGAAAATAGGTTTTGTTGAGACATGGGTTACCTCTTAGCCTTAATTAATATCCTTGGCTATGAAGGGTCTTTCTTTAAGATTCCTTCTTTCTTGATTTCTCATAAGGAAATTCTTGGAACTTCTTGTGTGGTGAGAGATTATTGTGGTGTAAGATCTAGGTGCCTCCTATGTCCCTATTTATATATTTAAGAGTCATAATTAGGGTCTAAGTGGTATGGGTTTGCTAATTCTATTTCCTATAGGACTAGGGGATTGGTTTTAGGGATAAGGGCCCATGGACCATGGTGGACCCCTCTTTAGCTAATTAATGGATTTTAATTCCCTTTTTAGGGTGGGTGATAATTTAATTTAATTTTAATTTAGGGGCCGTAACACGGGGTGTTACAAGTATGTCGGCAATGTAATCAACTTGAGCACCTTCATGGTAAGGTTTAAGCCGATGGCCATTAACCTTGAATATCTTTGAAGTCTGTAAAGTTTGAATCTCTATCGCACCATGAGGAAAAATATTAGTGATAATAAATGGACCAACCCAACGAGAACGTAACTTACCTGGGAATAGCCGAAGACGTGACTGGAAGAGTAGGACTTTTTTTCCAATTGAAAATTCCTTTCTCAAAAGTATCTTGTCATGGAATGCTTTTGTCTTTTCTTTGTAGATTTTTGAATTCTCGTAGGCCTCATTGCGAATCTCCTCCAACTCAGAAAGTTGCAGCTTTCGATGTAGGCCACTTTCATCAACGTTCATATTAAAGCTCTTGACAGCCCAATAGGCTTTGTGTTCCAACTCAACGGGAAGGTGACAAGCTTTTCCAAACACAATGCGATAAGGGGACAAACCAATAGGTGTTTTGTATGCGGTTCTATACGCCCACAATGCATCATCTAATCGCAAACTCCAATCCTTCCTGTTTGGGTTGACTGTTTTCTCAAGGATTGACTTTACCTCTCGGTTGGACACCTCTGCTTGCCCGTTAATCTGCGGGTGGTAGGCAGTTGACACCTTATGGGTGACATGGTACTTCTTAAGCAAAGCTTCGATGGTGCGATTACAAAAGTGAGTACCCTGATCACTTATTATAGCTCTTGGAATGCCAAACCTGGAAAAGATGTTACATTTGATAAAATCTGCAACAGCTTTAGAGTCATCAGTCCTGGTGGCTTTAGCTTCCACCCATTTCGAAACATAATCAACAACAAGTAAAATATAGACAAAACCAAGAGATACAAGAAATGGGCCCATAAAATCAATGCCCCAAACATCAAAGACCTCACAAAATAGGACCGGAGTTTGTGGCATCTCATTTCTTCGGAATAAATTACCTGTCTTTTGGCAAGCATCACAACACTTGCAAAATGAGTATGAATCTTAAAAAAAGTCAGCCAATAAAACCCAGACTCCAATACTTTCCTTACGGTTCTCTTAGCACCAAAGTGCCCGCCACAAGCTTAAGAATGACAAAAAGCAAGGATTGAGGCAATTTCGCTATCAGGTACACACCGCCTTACCACTTGGTCAGCACAATGTTTCCAAAGGTACGGTTCATCCCATACATAGTACTTGGCATTACTATTTATTTTATCTTTTTGGGCTTTAGACGAATCATGAGGAAACTTGTTAGCAACAAAAAAATTTACTTTTTGGCGTTTTAAGTATCGTTTGGCGTTTTAAGTATCATTCTAGGATTGGACCTGGGACATTAAGCTTGAACCCTTGGTACTCACATACTTGGGATGTTAACAGTTAGACTTTTAGAATCTAGGCTGCAGCTAGGATGGTACTCTAAGTTTAAGACTTTAGGATACTAAGCTTTAACTCTAGGTGTTTAAATACCTAGGACTTAGTTATCTTAGGACGCGCGGTAAGGCTGTGAGTCACCTATCATTATCTGCTTAACTTCTCCTTACTCAATTCTGTACTTAACTTAAAGATTTCCCATAATTATAGCATCAAGGTAAGGATGTGAACCCCTAACTTACCATTACAATCGATATTGGCCATGTAGAACACCAGAATGGCACCAACAAGGAGTTAGTCAAGGACCCCTGAACCCTCTGCCCACGAATCACTAGCTCAGAACCTATAGCAACTGACTTAGGTCGCCCAGACACTAAGCAACGCTATCCTCCATAACAATAACCGACCACCACCACCGCCAAACGGAAACTCAAATGTAGCTCGCCAAGTCTCGAGCCATCGCCCGCCTATTTTCTCAGGAGAAGAAGATCCCACAACCCTCGAAGAATGGATTCGAACCTTCGACAAGATCTTCGAGGTAGTAGAATGCCTGGAGGGACGCCGTGTAGAGATAGCCTAGTTCTACTTTGGACACAAAGCCGATCTTTGGTGGGTCCACGAAGGACCTGCTTGTAGGCAAGAACCGGGGTTCAATTGGGAATCCCTAAAGGTACGACTACGGGGATGGTTCTACCCCGCGCACATAAGGGCAGCCATGTACGAGGAATTCCTCCACCTAAAACAGGGAATGGCCATGGTCATGGAGTACCACAAACGATTTCTTGAACTAGCTCGTTTCGCGCCTGAATTGGTGCCTACAGAGACGACCAAGATAGAGAAGTTTGTGACAGGCCTCAACTTCAAAGCTCGAAAGGCTTTAATCGTAAGTAAACCCAGAACCCTTAACGAGGCCTACACCAGCGTCGCCAACCTCTATCGGATCCAACTTCTACAACGAGGAGTTCAGGAACAGATCCGCAAGAGGAATACCAGAAGTGGGGGACCGCCTGTGAAAAGAGAAAGAAACAATGCTAACACATGGACGGTTAACCCACCTAATCAAGTATCGTCCATAAGGAACAACGAAGCCAACGCAAGACCATTCCTTTGCATAAGATGCAATAAGGACAATAGGGGCATAGACTGCCTCGGAAACGCCTTGCGATGCTTCAACTGTAGGGGAGAATGACATAAGGCCTTCCAGTGCACTCAATCCCCAAGCGCACGACCTACGGTCATGGCCCAACAAGGAAACGCAAATAACCGGGGGAATTACGGGGCCCCTGGAAAGGTATTCGTCATTAGCCGCACCCAGGCCGACCTCGAAGCCGAAGCCGAAGCCGGAATCGATGCAGAAAACATAACTCTAGGAGACGAGGACCCCACAAATCAACTGGAAGAAAATCCGGAAGAGGAATTTTGTCTTGGAGAGACTACGAATCCTTGTAAACTACCCTTTTAGTAGAATCTCTTATTTAGTTCGGTTATTTAGAAGTTCTCATACCTTTAAAATAAAAGACGAGGTTAATTAATTCAATCAGCTTAAATTCCTCTGACTACCGCCCCTCGGACCCTCAGATTAAGTAAAGGACTAACATCCACGCAGCCCTCAAAAGCATGGAAAGGTACACTAAAAAGACCTAATATAAGTACTAGGAATGGAACCTTAAACTTCTCATTTTCAAGACCAAGCACTTAACCACTAAACCACCAATGTTTCTTGAGACCCCAAGGGAACACAACCTTTTTAACCCCCTCCAAATTCCTAAAACCGAAAATCCCCAAATCAAAAACCCTTCTCCTTCTTCTTCCTCCCACTTTCTCTTTCTCTCTCTCTCTCTCCCTCCTCCCTCTCGACAAAGCACCGCCGCCACCACCCAAAGCCCTCAACCTCCAGCCATCGCGCCACCGTCGACCGCCCGGCCAGCGCCCACCAGAGACCCGCTGCCCCCACACCCCGCCGTGACGCCAACCCGAGCAGCTGCCACCGGACACGCCACCGCTACCCACACACCACCCAGCCACGTCCCGCCAACCGCCCAGCCGTCGCCAAACTGGCCAGCCACCGCGCCACCACCATAACCACGCCGAGCACAAGAAACCCTCGCCGGAGCCGCCGTCCGCCGCGCTCGCCGGAAGTCTCGCCGGAATTCTCGTCGGAACTCCCACCGGAAAACCACCCCAATCGTAACCACTCCAAACAATGCCGAAGAAGCCCGTCGGTACCCGAGTCCCGGAATGGAACGACGCCAAATATACGGTGATCAGAGGTAAAGCACTCGAACCCGACCAATTCTCTCCAAAGTTGGTAGATATGCTTAGATTCCAAGGCCTTTTGGATACTTATCTCATGATTAAAGGGGATACGTACCCGGAATTGGTAAAGGAGTTCTATTGCCATTTGGTGGCCACCAAACGGGGGGACAAGTTGGAAATCACTTCCAAGGTCCGGGGCAAGGAAATAGTGCTCTCCAAGGGCCGCTTGGCTAAACTCCTGAAACTGACCACCACGGGTGTGTCAGACTATGATCGAAAGGCATGGGTCAGTACCCGGGACACAGGGTACGAGGATTACCTCGGGTATTTGCTAGGAAGAGAAGGTGGTTTTACTTCGGCCACAAGGCCAAACAAGAAGTTACTAACCGCCAAGCAGAAACTGCTAGTTATGATTGTGTCCGACAGCTTGTTGCCCACTAACAACAAGAGCAAGGATGTGGGAAGCTTGGAATGCACCTTTGCCTATTTCCTTAAGCATAAGGTCAAGTTCAACTTACTCGCCCTTATGTTGAAACACATGGAATTCTGTAAATCCAGCAACCGGCTCAGCTTACCCTACGGGATGATCCTAAGTTGGATCATGGAAAGAAAGGGAGTGGAACTAAGCCGGACTGAAGCCAGACCCATGGGTGGGATGGTTTTCAATGCCCAAAACCTCCACCGCAACGACATCTACTATGTCGGAGAAGGACAATACATCACCCTCGAGGAGGTCTTACATCCTGCATTATTCGCTGACAGTTGTACTTAACGCGTTGGAGTGGGTTACTAGCATTATTCGCTGACAGTTGTTATACCGAATGTTTTTCAGGTGATGAGCATTAGCTTCGGAGCCCGCTAATCAGAGCCTTGGACTTAGCTTAATTATCCTTAGCTCAGTAGTTGGCCTGTGCGCCTTGGGACTATATTTGAATATTGAATTAAGGTTTTATTATGCTTAGTTAGCTTAGCGTGTGCACCTAGGTTCTCAAACCTAGTTGTGGCATAGCACCCCGACAGTTATGGTTAGCTCTATGCTCTGTTTGGGATTCAATCAATGGATTTGCCTTTATTTTATAAGTTTTAAATATCTCAGAATTTAGGGGTGTTACAATGGCGGTAAGCAATCCTTCTTGCAGCGCCCGCGTAGCCGCCGGTAGGGGCAAACGAATCTCCCTTTGGCCGACGGAAACTGTACCGCCAATGCACCGCCTTCAGTGATCGCGAGCCAATGCACCGCCTTCAATGATCGCGAGATCGGCCGCTGAAAATCCCTCAGCCCCACCGTCGATGCTCTAGGCCTGGCGATCGTGGCCGATTCGCTGATCAACCTCTTGAACGCTCTCGCGATCTAGGGCTTCGTCAATGATGGTTGTGGCAGTGATCTGAAGGTCTGGTCAAGGAATTGACAATGATTGACGATCAATCTGAAATTCTATTATTGGAAATCATATGATCTCCATACACCTCCAATAAATCACTTGCGAGATTTAGAATCAGAATCGTCCAAATCTCAAAAAGAAAAAAAACATTCCAAACAACTCTCAATTCACCAAGGCGCACTACAAGAAAAATGCACATAGACAACGGTTAATAATCGTTGTCGTAGGGGTATAATTTCTGTTGTTGAAGTCGGTGTTGTTGTAAGTCTCGCACATAGATAACGGTTTTTTAACCGTTGTCTTTTCTAGAAACAACAACGATTGTTTAACTGTTGTGTATTAAGTGTTGTTGAAGCCGGTGTTGGTGTAAGTCACGCACATAGACAACGGTTAATAACCGTTGTCTTTTCTAGAAACGACAACGGTTTTTTAACTGTTGTCTATTAAGTGTTGTTGAAACCGGTGTTGTTAAAAGTCACGCACATAGACAACGGTTTTAAACCGTTGTCTTTTCTTTCTAGAAAAGACAACGGTTTTTTAACCGTTGTCTATTAAGTGTTGTTAAAACCGGTGTTGTTAAAAGTCACGCACATAGACAACGATTTTTAACCGTTGTCTTTTCTATAAACGACCACGGTGTTTTAACCGTTGTCTATTAAGTGTTGTTGAAACCGGTGTTGTTAAAAGTCATGAACATAGACAACGGTTTTAAACCGTTGTTGTTTCTTTCAAAGACAACGGTTTTTGACCCGTTATCTATTCAATGTTGTTAAAACCGGTGTTGTTAAAAGTGATGCACATAGACAACGGTTTTTAACTGTTGTCTTTTCTTTAAAAGACAACAGTTATAAACTGTTATCTATTGTGTGTTGTTGAAACCGCTGTTGTCACGCCCATAAACTGTTGTCTTTTGTAAAAAAGACAACAGTTTCAAATTATTGTCTATTGTAAAATAGACAACGGTTTTTAAACGTCGTCTCAACGGTTTTTAACCGTTTTTAACCTGCTTAAATTTTAATCATATAAATAATCAATTTATCCATTCACCATGGCCAAGTGTAGTTAGATAATTTTGCACAAGTTAAGGTTCAAAATACAAAAGAACTAATTAACAAGTCTAAATACTTTCATGACCAATTCAAATCGAATCATATATCATCCAAGTCATAATACTACAAAAAACAATTCCACAAACCAAATCTAAATGATCACAACGTTCTAATGATCAAATCATACATACTCCCTATTGATGTATTAAAAATGGATGCAGTGCAGCAATTTGACCTGGGTGGAATGAAGGTTGGCATCCCAAGTAAAGATGAAGGAGCTAGTGGAACGCCATGGAGATCACTCTAGCATTTAAAAGAAAAGATATAGTTATGCAAGCACTTTCAAGTAAAATATACACATCTTACTGACATGTCTACCAAACAACGAATGCCGGCCCTCAGCAATAAGTTCCCCTGTGAACTTGTTCCTCACCAGCACACTCGTTCCGGAGTACCCTCCTCTTTTACCTAAGCATCGTCCGACAATCTCCAATTCGTCCTGTCAGTAAGCCATAAGAAGAGGTAGGCGTAAAATTAGTAATCCAACAAGTACGATTTACGTTTAAAACCAGCCCATGATGGAAAGCTAAACAGGTAAAACAACACTTAGTAATCAATCAAACAAAACTAGACCATGGTGGAAAGCTAAACAAGAAAAAGAGGAATTCAAACACATAAGCAAATGCCAGCTTTAAGTTCAAATTGTGAAGCCTAGGAAAGAACATTGTATCATAGAGTTTTCCCTTCTGTTGTGTTCTCACGTCACGGGCAAGAAAACATAAGGAAAATTGAATACAGAATAACAATTGGAAAATAAAGAGAAGAAACACTAGGTTTGCTTGAGACCCAAAACTCCCTCAGACCCTTTTTGGGATTCAATTTCTGCTTGCATTATTCTCAATAATACTCCCTTTTTATAGGGTAAAATACAACTCATAGAATGGCTAAATAAGCTAAGTAATCTGCTGAAATCTTCTAGTTTATTTCTAAATAATTAAACTGCCTAAATTAATTCGAAGACTAAGAATAATAAGTTAAGTAACTATTTAGTAATTTCTGAATAACTATTTATTAGTTTCTAAATAACTATTTAGTAATTTATTAATATCTAAACTATGTAATATAATAAAATAAGACTTCCTAAAATCCTAGTCCCAAGCATGTATCATTACTCCCCTCTTGGACCACAAGCTTGTCCTCAAGCTTGATAACCTCGTGCAGTTGTAGCCAACACCTCTAACGATCAAATGGCCTCCTCAAAAGAAGTACAAATGGAAGAACCTCAACTGGCATTCTACATATCAATGGAGGAGCAAATAGTGGTGAGGAAGACCCCAAACTTGGACATCCTTTGAAGGATTTAGTTGGAACAGCAACATTGGATGATGAGAGAGACACCAAAGATGAAGGCTGACCAATACCGTACAACACAACCCTTAAATGAGATGGGGTTGGAGAGTGGTGAAATAACCCTCTCAAGCATAGGACGGTTTTTGGAAAGGGCACAACCTCAATTTCAGTAGAGTCAGCAGCCTTTTGTGTTGAATCAACATGAGGCTGATCGACTGAAACGTTGGTTTGCATCGGCACTATCTCCACATGTGGGTGGTCAACAATGATTATTGATGATTCAAGTGAAGTGGTCGCATCCTCTGTTTGCTTAATTTTGGAGAGAATCGACGGAAGCAAGTCCTTCAGGTCAACGGAAAATTTGCGTAAAACTTTGTCTAAGTGTTTCAACACAGTCGCTATTTCTGTGAGAGCTTCAAACACCGACTGAGTGATGCCCATGACGCCGGCAACGGAACCAATGTTGTGTTCTCACGTCACGGGCAAGAAAACATAAGGAAAATTGAATACAGAATAACAATTGGAAAATAAAGAGAAGAAACACTGGGTTTGCTTGAGACCCAAAACTCCCTTAGACCCTTTTTGGGATTCAATTTCTGCTTGCATTATTCTCAATAATACTCCCTTTTTATAGGGTAAAATACAACTCATAAAATGGCTAAATCAGTTAAGTAATCTGCTGAAATCTTCTAGTTTATTTCTAAATAATTAAACTACCTAAATTAATTCGAAGACTAAGAATAATAAGTTAAGTAACTATTTAGTAATTTCTAAATAACTATTTATTAGTTTTTAAATAACTATTTAGTAATTTATTAATATCTAAACTATGTAATATAATAAAATAAGACTTCCTAAAATCCTGGTCCCAAGCATGTATCACCTTCCTAGTTCCAGGATCAATGCTGTTTCTGTTTATTTTCTTCTTCCCCCTCCCCCTCATCTTTTTTCTATCGCAACAGGGATGATTGCAGCTTTAACGATTCTAACACTCCATTATCAGCCTTACTTAAGATGGAATGCATTTTATCCCTTTCTTTCATCTTAATTAGATAATAATAGTATTTTCCAGTGGCATTGCATCTCCAACAACAACATGATATGGCTTGAGAAAACCCCGATTCTCTTCTTTCTATAAAACTGAAGAGAATTCTACTTAGATTGGAGAGTATGAAACACAAGCACCTTGCTTCTAAACCTTAATAAAAAAAAGTAAAAATACATTTTTCCAATTTGTAGCCTATAGACTATACTAGTTTTTTACGCGCATTGCGCGATTGGAATAATGCCCAATATTTTTCTTAAATAAGTATTTTAAAATATATCAAGGCAAGATTATATTAGAATTGTTCATGCATAGATAATTGAATGTTGAATTTGCATATTTAAATTGGTAATTCTAAGTTTACAAATGCAAGATAATATAGTCAAGATTGATTATAATTGTCAATAAAATAATTGTATGGGTATGGTTGAAACCAAATACGGGACATAAGGGAGGGCAAATAAAAATTAAAGCATCAAATATTAAATATATACTAATATTGTTTGAGGAGATTCTGGCAGTAGGATTTGTGGTAATGTTGTAGTTATAATTCTATATTAAACTTTAATATTAGAATTAGACTAACGGTGAATTAACGGTACTTAATGGAAAAGTTAACGGATCGGATAATTATATAATTAAGGATAAATTAGGAAATCTCAAAGAAAAATTTAAAATTTGAAAATCTCAAAGAAAAATTAAAATCTGAACAATCTGAACTATTCATTTGATTTAATAATTTGACGGTCATTTTTTCTACCCAATGTTTATAATTAAATAAATATTTGAAAGTATATATAAATGCAAGATTATATATGAGAAGTTCAACATAAGTAATTCAATGTCTAATTTGTTTATTTAAATATGTAATTCATAATATATGAATACAATGTAATATAGGAGATTCATTATAATAGTTACTAAACTTTTTTTTTTAAATAGTAACCAAGTATTTTTGTTGCAAAGGATTCTACTATATTTAATGAATGCACATATATACACGATCAATGAATGAATCAACGGTAACGGTCCTTTAAGTGTTTTGCTCCGTGTTCATTTAGTTCAACCATTATTTATGAATAAATTATTATGGTTAAAGAAATTCCTAATTTAAAAAATTTAGATGTAATAAAAATTTAAAATTTTTAATTATAATGTAACCCAAATATATTGGATGATGGGTAAATATGATGTAACCCAAAGATCAAAATGCTAAAGAAAATGTTTTGGTTATTAAACAGTTTGACGCAACAATTTGTTCCAAACCACTGAAAATACAAACATTATTGCAATTTACAATAATTTCACTTAATGTTTTTTAGAATGGTTTCATTAAAACACATCTATATTTTAAAAAAAAATTATTATAAAAGCTATTATTATTATTATTATTATTATTATTATTATTATTATTATTATTATTATATGTATACCCTTAGGTCATTTTAAATATTAATTTAAACAGCTAATTTTTTCAATATCTTTTTACCAAACGTTGATATAATTCGCTGGTCAAATCCGTTAATATAATCTGCTAACGCTAACTGCTGATTGTCAAACAATGACATTGCAAGGTAGTTTCTCACTTCAATTTGTTGTGTGATTTGAATACTCTCTTTGTCAACAGATCCCTCAAGTAGTTAATATAATTGGCTTTATTAATTTAAATTTTTTCATGGTATTAATAAAATACTTGGTAAATATGTATGTATATATATATATATATATATATATATATATATATATATATATATATATATATATATATATAACATTATTTTGTATTATAACTTTGATATTTAATTAAAAAATAGTGCACAAAAAAGATAATAGACAATGTAGTGAATATAATCAATTGATGAATTTGAATGTAAAGATTTTTTACATTGGAGAAATATAAAGATAATATAACTAATGAAATTATTTATCTTAATTAATTTATTGATAATGAATAGTTTTTTTTTAATAAAGACATTGTAGGGACAATGTAGCGAATATAATCAATTGATGAATTTGAATTTTGAATGTAAAGAATTTTTATATTGAAGAAAAATAAAGACAATATAACTAATGAAATTATTTCTCTTATTTAATTTATTGATAATGAATAATTTTTTTTTTTTGAATAAAGGCATTGTAGACACATAATTTTTAATTAAAGAAATGCATATGTATTATTTTTTGTTGTAGCTAATAAATTATTATTTAATTTAATAAGAGTAAAATAGAGTACTAATTATGCCAACTTTGATTGGGATGTAGTTCGAACTTAAGACCTTTCTTATTAAAATTAATAAGTTAACGGTGAACTAACAGAAATTAACGGAAAAGATAATATTTAACGGAAAAGTTAACGGATAATCATATTTATTAAGGATAAATTAGAAAATCTCGAAGGAAAAAATAAAATTTGATCAATCTGAACCATTCATTTGATTAAAAAATTCGACCGCCATTTTTTCTACCCATTATAGGCCTAACTCTCTTGGGCTTTTATTAGTATAGTAGATAGTATAGTAGATTAAAAAATTCGACCGCCATTTTTTCTACCCCATTATAGGCTTAACTCTCTTGGGCTCTTATTAGTATAGTAGATATACACCGGGTGAAATGATGCAATTCCTGGGACTAAAATTCAGAAGTTGCAGTTCAAGTGTGAAATCAATCAGGAATGGGTCTTCAGATCAGTGTGAAACACTTACCCAAAATCCAAATAGCTTAAAGTAACAAATTAAAGATGATAACATAATTATAGAGATAAAGGATGAAGAAATAAAGGTAAATCAGAAGAAATTCATAAACTGTTGAGAATGAAGATACGAGAGAAGGGGAAGCTTACATCACACTTTGCAGCAGAAAGGTAAGAGATTGACATGTCCACAGAAACATTCATGGGGCTCCACGTGTACAACCGCACCTCCCACTTCATCAACCAGGTTCGCAATCGCACCCGATGCTAATTTCCCTTCTCTGTCCTACAAAAATTGAATTAAAATTAAAATATTTCTCCAATTATCGACAACTCAGAAACATCAAAAACAAAGAAGAAATCTTTGAAGAAAATGGAAGAGGATTGTTCTCACGGTGAGGCGAAGAGGGAATCTGAAAGTGCAGGAAACGAAGCCGGGTTCGACTCGGTCAACTCGGATGCCTCTTATGGCGTAGTACTCATAGAATAATAATAATCTTATCTTACTCTATATATTAGCAAAATGTTTTTTGCCAATCAATTTCCCGCCTAAATGAAATTGCATCATTTTAAGGTATATAATGCAGCATATTTATCTATTTTCAATACATATTAATCTACAATTATTGTTATTTAATGATAAAGCTGGTAATACATTCCAGTATTTTTAAGTTAACATTTTATTATATAAATTAATTTATTGTTTACTGAAAAAAAAAATTAGAGTATCCGATTTAAAAAAATAAGATTAACCTATTTTTTTTATTCTTACAATTTTGTTGATCGACAACAATTTAATTGTTCATTCTAATATAGTTGAGAGGGAAAATTTTTTTTAAAAAAAGTTACGAAATTGAAAAAAAGTTTTTTAAAATTTAAATCAGTTGCATGAACAATAATATTGGAGAGACCAATAAGTTTAAACAAATAATTATTGAACTGATATTAAGTAATTAGAAAATATGATGTATTTCTTAATTTCGTTTTAAACAATAAGTCTTACCTGAAGATGATACTGTATTTATTAGTTTATTTTAGATCTGCTCCGGTCACCCGATTTTTCAGATCGGCATTTGGGGAATAAAGCAATTCCACAACGGCCAAAAGCTACGGTCAGATTATCTGAAAAGTTTTTTAGCAGTGGATTACTTGGACGTGCGATGATTTAAAATCGAGTGTGTCAAGACGCCGGAAACAGAGAAGGTTCGCGTAAGTCAATGAACATTTTAGAGAGAATGACGAACGCAACAGAGTAGACGGAAGCGCAATCGTAAAAAAATATGGATTAGGGTTTGGTAATCAGGTTTTATAATTGGGTTAATGGGCTCGGGTATTGGGCTGAAATGCAACGTAACTGGGTTATATGGATAGATAATTAAATGTTTATTGGGCTTAGCATTGCAGGCTTTATTTTTTCTTTCATGTCATGAAATATTTCATATTTAGTTTAGATTTATATATGTTGTACGTATATAATTATTATAATTAATCAATGTTTAAGAAAAGATTTTCGTAGTTAGTTTCAATGTATGATGATGATACTGTATTTTTTATTTATATATTGTCAAGTATATGTACTATAGGCTTTAATTGCAAATCATATTAATAAATATTTTTATATATAAGAAAATTTAATTTCATAATTTTTTATTGTATATTGTTTGATTTCCTAATTTTTAATTTTTTTTTTTATAAAAATGTGTGTGTGTGTGTATAATTATTTTAATGTACACTTTTTAAAACTCATGTGGTATGTTATAACACAATTCTTTATAATATATGCTAACAGTATGCGATGTTCGATATAACAACTAATTTAGTATTGTTAAAGAAAAATACATTTCAGAATAAATTTTAATTTCATGATTAATATTTTATTTTATTGTTTTTAAAATATTATCAATAATAAAGTTACTTAAATTTTATGCCGTGCATCGCACGGGGCAAAAACTAATAATAATAATAATAATAATAATAATAATAATAATAATAATCCACAACATAATATACACAGTATACAGGTCTTGTCTCATAAACTAACCTAATAATCTACAACTAACCTAGGGTTTAAGAACATTCATAGCTTTCAAATATGGAAATTCAACAATACAATTAAGAAATTAGGGATTAGGGTTTTAAAAAAAAAAATTGATGACTAACATGTAGCGACGCCGACGGCGGTGGCCGGCCGGCGAGCAGGGCCGTATTTTAAATTTTGGTGGCCCTGTTCTGGTAAATAAATGTGGCCCTACCAAAATCACAATTTTTAAAATCAATACATGCAAGTTTCGAACCTTTGACCTCCAAGTTAAAATACAATAAATATACATTTTTACCATCTCTTCATAGAACCTTTTAAGTTTAATTGAAAACTCTTAATTTTTATTTCTAAACTAGCTAGGTAAAAATTAAATATTTGACCTATAAAATTTGGGGCCCCTCTAAAATTGGGGGCCCTGTGCGGTAGCCCAGCTTGCACAGCCTAAAATCCGGCCCTGCCGGCGAGGGAGAAACAGCGTCGGTGTTTTTCGCTAGTGCGGTGATGGCCCCGGCGGTTACCACTTTGTTGGCGAGAGATTGAAGTCCGCCGACGATTACCACTGTGTTCTCGCCTGTTTTTCGCTGTGTGTTTTGCAGAGGGCCGCTACTGAGTTTTGTTTTTGCAAAGGGCCGCCGTGTGAGTTTCAAGCTATTTGCGAAGGAACTGAATTTTTTTCGCGCTAAGTGTTAGGAATTTTTATTTGGGAGGGAATTGAATTTTTTTCACTAAGTGTACTGTGTGAGTTTTTTTTGGGAGGGAAACAAAAAACTTAAAATGAAGGAAGATATATATAATAGTATTTTATCCGTACGATGCACGGTATGAAAAATTTAAGTATAATGTTATGGTCTCATATCAACTATTATTTTGACTACAAAAAGTTAATTAGCACTAATAGAAAAAAAAAAACTAATCAACACTTGGGAATATGAACATCGTAAATTATAAACATAAAGTTCTGTAATTGTGAATATAGATCAGAGTTATTCAATCATTATCAATATGCATTTCAATTCAAAAATTATGAATATATAGTTTGGTAATTATGAACAGAGAGCTAGCTAATTAAGATCGCGGCAAAAGAAATGTGATATAGCTAACTGTACGACATCGATCAACTACTCTTTCATATCCATTCTCAACGTGTCCCAGGCATGCCAGGAGAGTCGATTACCAACATAGCTAACCGTGTTAGTCATGCGCTAGCCGGAAGGGTCGATTACCAACATATAACTAACCTTGTCAGTCATGCGCTAGCCGGAAGGGTCGATTACCAACATATAGCTAACCTTGTTAGTCATGCGCTAGCCGGAAGAGTCGATTACCAACCTCGGCCCCTATCATACCGCCCTTAACCCCTACACATCATACCGCACCATTATGAACACCACCCCATATTGTTTTTTATACTTGATAATTATTATTATTTTTTTGAATTCATAGATTGGTCTTAATTGTAATATAATTGAAAATAAAACTTTAATAAATTTACTTTGAAATTTTGGTGAATAATTTTATATTTAAATATGAACGAAAATAGAACTATTAAATTAACTTTTGAATTGTATTCTTTCTTTGTTAAATTATAGTAAAAGATAAGGTGTAACACTTTAGTACACAAGAGTTGGTGTCATTTGGTGGATTTAGCTTTCTTTGTTATGTTAAAGGTCTTGAGTTCTATCCTTCGCAAACTGGTAATATACTAGATGTTGCGTTTAAGTAAACAAGTGTTGGTGTGGCTTGGTGGGTTTAGCTTAGTTTATTATGTTAGAGGTTTTAGGTTTTATTCTTCTTGGGAGGAATTCTTCAACTATTTTCTAAATTTGTTGTCTTGTTTTTCACAAACAACACAGAAGCAACCTAGTTATATACCAGATGTTGCACCTTTAAATATAAGAGTTTGTGTCGCTTAGTTGGTTATACTATGTACTTGTTAAGTTTGAGGTCATAGGTTTAATTCTTGTTATTAACATCCTAGTTTTTATTTTATATTTTAAAATCGTTGTCTTTTAAAGACAACATACCAAAGACAACGGTTAAATAAAACCGTTGTCTTAAACAAATAAAGAACGCGCAACGACAACGGTTATATAAAATCATTGTCGTTTTAGTGTTGTGTATTCGAGTGCGCTTAACGATAACACACCAACGACAACGGTTAAATAAAATCGTTGTCTTTTTTTTTTAAAGAGCGCACAAAGACAACGGTTTTAAACAACCGTTGTCTTTCTAGTGTTGTGTATTCCAGTGCGCTTAAAGACAACACACCAACGACAACAGTTAAAAAAACCGTTGTCTTATTTTAAAAAAACGTACATAGACAACGGTTTTAATAAACCGTTGTCGTTGTGGTGTTGTCTTTTCACAAAATGCACAAAGACAACACACCTATAACAACGGTTAAGTAAAAACCGTTGTCTTTGACAAAAGTGTTACATCAAAGACAACGGTTTTGGACCAAACTATTGTCTTTTATACAAAAGACGACACTTTTCTTAAAAACTGTTGTCTTTCTAGTGTTGTCTATGTGCATTTTTCTTGTAGTGGCGGTAGATCAAAGTGTCGATAACATGTTAAATAAAGAAAACGCAAGTAAGGAGAAGAAGGAAGACACAGAGGATAGAGAGTGAAGGCATGTGTTCTCATTCATCCTTAGTCATTCTTATGGCAAGATATATATACAAGGTAAGAGTAAATATGTAGTAAATAGAAATAAGTACATCAGTTATAAAAGTTACAACATAGGTGTTACAACATGGATAATAATGTCCACAATAATATTTATAACATATATTTCAAACTTAAATAAATTTTATTACTTTTGCAATATAAAAAATTGGGATAAGGGTCAATATGCCGCCGTACTAATGTACTATACTGAAACTGAGTGAAAAGTGTAATTAGCACCCTTAATTAAGAAGTGCTTCAATTAACCCCTTCAACTATCACAAAAATTTCAATTAGCATTTTTAGAAGGTAAGAATATATCAATTATCCAGTAAATCTATTGATTTGGCTTTCTTATAAATTACACATGGGTTTTCTTTCTTTCTTTTGATGTGGCTTCCCCGTATCGCAACTCCAGCGGCTTCCAGAACTTCAAATCATACATTCTCCCATAAATCTTTTTATCTTTATAATAATTTTTCAACTAAACCTACTGCCAACAATCTTTATTTTGAAAAATTACAACAAAGACTAATTCAAAATTCACTGGAATGGCATTGTAAACCTCATTCACAATGTGAAGAAAAACCAATAGGAATATATCACCACAAACTTAAAATTCAAATAACAAGAATGGGTGTACATGTTTTTGAGAATGTACACTTTTTCATGGAATTAAAGGATCAGAAGCTTTGATTTTGAAGTCCTCCATCCACTTTAATTTCAAGTATCCAAGTCAAAGCTTCGACCAAAGTTATCTATAGAAAAATCATCGTCCACATGTCTTTCCACTCCCGAATTACAACAACAAATTTCTGAAACCAGATTTGATCTTCATCTCCTACTCCACTTTAAACATGGCAAAATAGGGATGAAGGTCTTAAATTGCATAAGCAAGTTGAGGTCGAGTTTGTTGTATCGCAGTAACGACAAGAGAGAGATTGGATAGCTTTGTTTTCAATCTAATTCACTAATATTGAAGGGCATTACTTTGTAGTTAATGTGAGATCAGAGTATAATAAATTATACAACTATATAATGTAGACATTCTTTTGTCGTTTTTCCTAATTTAGACATTTTACTTAATAAAAAGTTTGATAATCATTACATATATAAGTAAATAATATTTTATTATATGCATGAATTCTATTGAATAAAAATTCTGTTACTTTAAATCAATCAATAGTTGAAATTATTTAATACTCCATCTGTCTATTTTACATAAATTTTATATCCTAATAGTAAACATAATTTTATGAAAAATTGAATAAAAATAACTTCAATCAAGCTTCGTTAACCGAACCAAACACATAAAATGAGACAGAATGAGTATTAAAATTAGAAAAAATTGTACTTTTCGTCTATAAGTTATAGGATAATTGTAGAATTAGTCCCTAATTGTTGGTCGTACTTACTTTTTGTCTCTAAGATATCATTGACGTTGCACTTTTACTCCATTTACTAATGAAACATTAGACATGAAATTTACAACGTTATAATAGCTTAATTAGGGACAAAAAATGAACACATAAAGTTAATAAAAAGGACGAAAAGTGCAACGCCAATGATAGCATAGGGACGCAAAGTAAGCACGGTCAACCGTTATTAGGGATCAATTTTACAATTACCTTAGAACTTAGGGACGAAAATTGCAATTTTTCCTTAATATTATATAAATTCATTTGAGTACAAATAAGAAAAATACAATTTAAAGTTCAATGAACCGAAAAATTAAATTCATAATGAATTAATTGAGATTTAGAGTTATTTTTTTATATAATGTTTAGATTTATTGAAGTAATTAATTTTGAATTTCAATAATTTTTTTCTTTTATTTTGGTTTTTTGAATTGTTGAATTAGACGTTTGTTTACAGTAATGCAATGTAAAAAGGTGATAATACTAATTTAAATTTGAAATTTCCTTATGTGCAATTTGTAATTGTGAAAATAATTTTACAATTGTTTGCATGTTTTTTTATTTCAATTGTCAATTAATATGCACTTATGCAGTACGTATTATGTGTATAGTTGATCATATAATTATAAAAATTTAGATTTTACGTTTAAGTAACTTTGGTATTATTAAAGTTATATTCTTTATACGATTAAAAGAATAAGTATAAGATAATATTTGTTGAATGCATAAAAATCATCTTGAATTTGTGAAAAAATAGTCTTGTATCTCATTTCATTTGTTAGTTTTTTAATGTTGTATTTATTAGGACTCTTGACGGTAATAACGTTACCGGTAAATAATAATATAACAATGCTATAAGAGAATACGATAGATTATTGCTTTTGTCTCAGTATAGAAAGTACAATGCGTCCCCTGCTCAGCTGAGGGAAGTTCTATTTATGCTAGGTCCTAATGGTAACAACATGAAGAGTCATCATTGGGGAGCTGAGCTAACGGCAAGAATATGAAGAGTCATGAATGAGGCGTTGAGGCTTTAACTCTCTCTCATCAAAGGTGGCTTCAAAGACAATAAATGTGACACCTGTTGGAATTCCTAACCGTTGGAGTTCTGCCCGTTGGGTTCCCATGTGATGCTGAGTCAACGCCCATTTGTGATCCGGGTCGGGTGCCAGCCCTATTATCCTGTCACCAGTCCCCCCTACTCCTGAGGCAACGGATGTGTTTGAGTTGACTTGGGAGTAAAGCTGAATTTGCTTGATATCGTGAGAATCCCGATTGATCCCGAGTATGTGATTTTATTTTCCAAATCACACATGAATTTTTTTTTTTTAATGCTGGGACGGACTTCGGCGTTGGCCGAGACGGGCGCCTCGGCCAACCCCTCGACTGATCGTGGCCGAGGCGTCTCCTCGACCAATCGTGGCCGAGGCGTGCGCCTCGGCTGACCGTGGCCGAGGCGTCGCCTCGACCGACCGTGGCCGAGGCGTCGCCTCGACCGATCGTGGCCGAGGCGTCGCCTCGACCGATCGTGGCCGACATCGTGGCCGAGGCGTCGCCTCGACCGACCGTGGCCGAGGCGTGCGCCTCGGCTGACCATGGCCGAGGCGTCGCCTCGACCTATCGTGGCCGAGGCGTCGCCTCGACCGATCGTGGCCGAGGCGTCGCCTCGACCGATCGTGGTCGAGGCGTGGCCTCGACCGATCGTGGCTAAGGCGTGCGCTTCGGCTGATCGCGGCCGAGGCGTAGCCTCGACCGATCGTGGCCAAGGCGTGCGCTTCGGCTGATCGCGGCCTAGGCGTAGCCTCGTCCGATCGTTTTTTTTTTTTTCGGGGCCGTGGCGTGCGCCTCAGCCATGTGGCCGAGGCGCGACCTCGGCCTGTGGCCGAGACGCGGCCTTGGCCATGTGGCCGAGGCGGCGCCGAGGCCATGTGGCCGAGGCGGGCGGACCGCGATTTCCAAACACCAGTTCCAAACGACTACTAGAATATTATGGAAAATACTTAATCAAATGTTCCTAGCTCCATACCCGACCGATCATCCTTACAGATGGTGTGGACTTATAGATCATTTCTGCCAATCTTTTTGCATGCTTTAACGTAACAACTGCGGGCCGCTCGCTGGTCTCCTCTGACGACCCCTATCCCGCTCGGAGTGGGGAACTTCATACACAAGTGTTCCACCGACACTATGGCCTTGAGGTTCTCCAGTGCCGGTCTCCCCAATATGATGTTGTGTGCGCAAGTGAGTTTTACCACGATGAATTCCAAGTCAAGTTTGCGAATGTTAGGGCTCGTGCCTATCTCCACTGGTAAGACCACTGACCCCTCCGTCTCTACTGAATCACCCGTAAATCCAGAGAGTGGGGTACGTACTTCTTTGAGCTGGTTCCTAAGTATCCCTAACTTGGTGAAGGCATCGTAATACATCACATTGACTGAGCTTCCCGTGTCGACTAAGAATCGGCGGATAATGACATCATTGACGTCCATCTCAATTACCAGGGCGTCACGATGGGGTAACGGGCCCTCTGGGAGGTCATCATCAGAGAAGGTGATGGCCTCCTGTCTCTGTTTCTTTTCTCTGGGAAGTCTCGCCACTTCTCCCACGTATAGCTGCCGGCTCCACTTCTTTCTTTCCGCGGGCGTGTCGCCCCCTGCAGGTCCACCATAGATAAAGTGTATGGTGTGCTTCTTTTATCGTCTGGGCGCCACCTCGGTTTCTTTCTCGCTATCACTCTGCTCAGATATTTGGTCGTGGTCTCTTTTTTTGGCGTTTGAGGTGGACGGCTCGGTGCCATCCTCATTCCTCCAGACATTTTTTGGTGGATTGTGTTGCGGCTGTTGCTGCTGCTTGGATCGCTTGACGAAATGTCGGAAGTAGCCCTGCTGGATGAGGTCTTCTATTTGTCTCTTCAAAACGTGACACTCATTCGTATCGTGTCCGGCATGCCTATGAAACCTGCAGTACTTTGGTTGGTCTGCCTTTGGGGAGACCTTCATGCACTCCTCGGGGAATTCTACCATTCACATCTCCTCAGCTTGCTTTAGAATGACACTGACGGGATGGGTAAGAGGAGTCAAATTACACAAGGGGACCAGGCGAGGCCGTTCGTGGTCTCGGCCTTTCCCTGCGGTCGGGTGGTTCGAGAGTGGTGCCTGGCTGGGTGGACCAGCTTTCCCAGGCTTCCCATCTTTCCTACCATCCTCTTCGTCCTTCTTCTTCCTGTCGACGTCCTCTGCTTCGGCATAGCGGCTAGCCGTCCTCATCAGATCTTCGTAAGAGCGGGGGTGGTGAGCGTTCAGCTGCTTGTGGAAATACCCTGATCTTAAGGCATGGATAAATATCGGGATCACCGCCTTGGAGTCGAAGTCGTAGACATTATTGACTTCCTTTTTCCATTTGATCAGGAAGTCTTTGAGGCTCTCGCCTCTATCTTGCTTCGCTACACAGAGGTGAGAGAAGGGTTTCTTGCGATGTATGCTACCGGAGAAGTATGTTAGGAAGCTCTTGGATAACTCCCCAAAGTTTTGGATCGACCCATCTGGGATGGTGTTGAACCAGTCTTGGGCCGCTCCATCCAGTGTGGACAAGAACGCTCGGCACATGATGGCGTCCCCTGCCCCGATCATTACCATAGCAGCCTTGTACCTCGTCATGTGGACACGTGGGTCAGTGGCCCCCGTGTACTCCTTGATGGCGGGCAACCTAAAGTCCTTCGGCAAAGGTACGTCCATGATGCTAGGGGAGAATGGTGCTGCCATCCGTACCTCAGGTTCCGGCGACTGCTCCCGTGCCTCCACCCTTCTTGCTAACTCCTCGATTCTTCTCTGCAGCCTCTCGACCAGGGCCGACTCGTCAGGGTGCCGACGCGGGGCCGGCTGCCGCTCCTCCATGTGTCGGCGTGGAGCTAGTTCATCGACGTGCTGTCTATCTGAGTGTCGACGCGGAGCGGGTTCCTCGACGTTCCGTCCATCCAAGTGTCGGTGTGGGACCCGCTCATCAGCGCGTTGCTTTTCCGCCGAGTGCCGACGCAGAGCCGGCTCATCGACGCGTCGCTCCTCCAAGTGTCGACGTAGGGCCGACTCATCAACGTGTCGGCGTGGGGTCGGCTCCCAAGACTCGCCCACCTCCTCTGTGGGTGATCTCTCGGCTTGTCTGTTCTCGTGTTGGCGAGGGCCTCTGGTAGAGGACCCCTCGGCCCGTGATCCTAATCTTTGCCGCACGGGCGCCCTCTGTCCCAATCGTTCTGGCGCAGATTGGGAAGGGCCTGGTTGTCGTCTGGCCGGTCCACTTCTTTGGGTCTCTACCCTTATTTGCTGGGGCCGCGGCGTGGGCACTTGGCCTTGCAGTCCCACCGCCACCTGATTTAGCGCCGCCGTCACTGCTTGCTGAATGATATCGGCGGTCACCTGGAGGTTCACGGCTTGGTTCACCCCCCCATTGTTGAGTTGGTCTCGAAGGTCCCCGAGCCTCTCGTTCACGGCTTGGTTTACCCCTCCATTGTTGAGTTGGTCTCGAAGGTCCCCGGGCCTCCCGTTGTTGAGCTGTTCTCGGAGGTCCCCTCCGCGATTGTTGGTGAGTTGGTCCCGGAGGTCACCTGAGGCATTGCCATTGTTCACGTTGCGAGAACCGTGGGAGCTGCGGGACGCCATTCTTTCAGGCTTGCTGTTGAAATAGAAAAAGAGTAGTGTTGTAGCCTGCTTGAGTATTGGACTCAGGCTCTCAATGAAAGCACCAATGACGGTAATAACGTTACCGGTAAATAATAATATAACAATGCTATAAGAGAATACGATAGATGTATTGCTTTTGTCTCAGTATAGAAAGTACAATGCGTCCCCTGCTCAGCTGAGGGAAGTTCTATTTATGCTAGGTCCTAATGGTAACAACATGAAGAGTCATCATTGGGGAGCTGAGCTAACGGCAAGAATATGAAGAGTCATGAATGAGGCGTTGAGGCTTTAACTCTCTCTCATCAAAGGTGGCATCAATGGTGGCTTCAAAGACAATAAATGTGACACCTGTTGGAATTCCTAACCGTTGGAGTTCTGCCCGTTGGGTTCCCATGTGATGCTGAGTCAACGCCCATTTGTGATCCGGGTCGGGTGCCAGCCCTATTATCCTGTCAACTCTATTATCCATATTAGACTAGGACTATATTATTCGTGTTAGACTAGGATTCTATCTAGCATCTCTATATATTCGCTCCCCGTACTCTCAGACATTATCCTTGAATACAACACAGTTATATTCTCATCTGGTATCAGTTATCTAGGGTTTTCCTTTTCCAACATCCATGTTCCTCACTTCGTAGCAGTAGCCGATGGCATCAAACCAAGATACACCGTATGAGAAGCGGTCCGATCAACGACGTGACATTGATGATCCATGTCAAATTAATTGGCTTTTTAAAAAATCTTTTGGAATTGGAATCTTAAGCCACATAAACAATAAGATCGACCAGAAATGTAAAAACACTATGCAAGCAACCTTGTAAATCCTAATTAGTAATTACCTACTAAAGTCAAAATATCTCGCTCCAAAGATTTTCATACCTCAACCTAACAAGATAGATGCAGGTTGAAAGTGCTTAACGATCTTTTAGGTTAAAACTTGTGTCTAGTACCACTTAACTATCACCACCTAACTATCAACTAATTAAACTTATTCGACTTCACCACTTCCCAAAAAGTTTTAGTTTCAACCCCTTATTATCCCCCAAACTTATGCAAGATTGTAACAGCTATATAATATAATGTTTCATTCCCCTACCGTCCATGAGCATACTTGGGTTAGTATGCCATTAGCGTTAATCTCATATATATATATTGACAATTATATGGCACTATCGCATTTAATACCATTCTTTAATTTTGTCACATTATGTGCCTAATTTTTATTTTTTAATTTTGTCACGACCAATATTTATTTATATATTAATATTATGATGAAAAATTTTATAGCGATCAACATAGTTTTTGTGGAATAGATGCAATTCACTACGAAAAAAAAGAAGATAAATTTAAAGGGTCGGATCTCTATCTTCTCTATCTAGCTTCCTTCTTTAAGTATTTCCACCTTCAACAACTTTCCTCCTCGTTCTGCTGTAGGATTTCCAACTTTTCTGGATTGGATAATCAGAATTAAGCATGCATTAATTCACAACTAAAAGAAAATATATATTATTAACTCGATCAACATGCAAGTATTAAAATGTATTGTTAGGAGTATAGCGGAATAATGCGTAAGCGAAGAATCGAAAATTGAGAATTATAGAAATTAAATAATAGGAAAATATATAAATGACATCAATAATAAGTAACAATGGAAAATATAAAATATATCATATATATATATATATATATATATATATATATATATATCTATTTTACTACTTATTCTTCTAACAAAAGTCAAATTTTTGGGCCCAACAAGAGTTTGTATTCTAAACTGCTATCAGAGGGGTTTGCTTTTATTGTGGAAATTCCGTTTTCTTTACGATTCATATTAGAGCGCAAAAAAATATTAAAATCTCAGAATTTACGATCAATTCATTCAATATTTCCTTTTTTAGAGGACAATTTCTCACATTTAAATTATGTATTAGATATACTAATACCCTACCCCCCTCATCTGGAAATCTTGGTTCAAACTCTTCACTATTGGGTGAAAGACGCTTCTTCTTTGCATCTATTACGATTCTTTCTCTACGAGTATTGCAATTTTAATATTTTCATTACTCCAAAAGAGAATATAAAGGAATTTTAATATATATATATTAATCTCTCAAAAGAGAATATAAAGGAATATATATATATATATATATATATATATATATATATATATATATATATATATATATATATATATATATATGTATATATATAAATCTACGTGAGGGAGAAAGAAAGTATGTAAGAGAATGAATTCACAATTGATATTGATGCCTTATTACAAACAAAGCAAAAGCTATTTATAGCCTAAGAAAAGAGAGAAAAACGGCATATGTATTGAGGACGTGTGGAGAGGATTGAGGACAAGCGCATGCAGATTGTGCAACATGGAGAGTGGACATAAATGTGTGGTCGGTCTTGAATATTTCTAAAGAATTTGAGCCACAATTCTAACAATCTCTACCTTGGATCAAATTTATTGTAGATTTAACAACTGGAACAGCCGACTAAACTCAAGCATGGCTTGAACTTAGCAATAAGAAAAGCTTCAGAATAGCAGGATGGATCACCATCAACTTCCTATGCGACTGAAAGAGCATAAGCAACCATATTGGTTTCATCGTCACTAGCGTACCTAGCAGGTTTCTTGATTGTCCTCCTAGGCCGATCCATAGCAATGGAATAATCTCGTTGTGGCTCGATGAGAGGTGTTGTGCTAGTAGATGCATCATCTTTAGTATTACCGTCAGCAGTAGTAACACTATCAATAGGCCTGAACTCAAACTCCACCTTTTCACCAGTACTCTGCGTCTCACCAGTACTGGGAACTTTTCCAGAAGAAAGTAGTGCATTTTCGTCAAAAGTGATATCTCGACTCAGAATGATTTTCCGAGAATCAGGAGACCATAGACGATACCCTTTTGACTCAGAGGCATAACCAAGGAAAATGCATTTGACAGCTCTCGAGTTTAATTTACCCGTACTGGAATGAGCATAAGCAGGACATCCAAAAACTCTTAAGATAGAGTAGTCAACAAGATTACCTGACCAAACTTCCTCTGGAATTTTGAAATCAAGGGATGAATGTGGAGATCTATTTACCAAATAGCAAGCAGTAGAAACAGCCTCGGCCCAAAAATCACGCCGTTTCCATAACCCAGCATTAGAGAGCATACAACGAGCTCTTTCCAATAGAGTCCTGTTCAAACGTTCGGCAACACCATTCTGCTGGGGTTTACCAGGCAAGGTCTTGTACCTGGCGATTCCATTTGCCGCACAAAAGTCATTGAAATCTGACTCACAGAACTCCAAGCCATTGTCTGTCCTGAGCTTCTTGACTTTTTTACCTGTCTGAGTCTCAACAAGTATTTTCCACTTCTTGAAAATAGAAAATGCCTGATTTTTATGTTTCAGGAAATAGACCCAGACTTTACGAGAAAAGTCATCAATAATAGACATAAAATATCTACAGCCTCCCATAGACTGGAATTTAGTTGGTCCCCATAAATCGGAATGTATGTATTCCAATACATCTTTGGTACGGTGTGTAGCAGTAGAGAAACTAACCCTCTTTTGTTTCCCAAAAACACAATGCTCACAAAATTATAATTTACCCGTACCTGAATCACCAAGGAGACCTTTCTTGCTCAGGAGATGCATGCCTTTCTCACTCATATGCCCCAGACGCATATGCCATAGTTGAGTGAGATCTGCATCAGACATCAATGAGGATACCGCTACTGAACCTGTCACAGTACTGCCATGCAAGACGTACAGGCCTCCGAAACGAGAAGCTTTCATGAGAACAATAGAGCCTTTGATGACCTTTAGAACTCCACCTTCAGCTGTGTACTTGCACCCCAGACTTTCCAAGGTACCCAAGGATATCAAATTGCGTTTCAAATAAGGAATATACCGAACATTGGTAAGAGTCCTGATAACGTTATCATGAGTTTTAATCTGCACACTTCCAATTCCACTAACCTTGCATTGGGTATTATTACCCATCAAGACAACTCCACCATCAACCGGTTCCAGAGAGACGAACCAGTCTTTGTGAGGACACATGTGGAATGTACAACCAGAGTCCAGAATCCACTCGGTTTCACTCCGTTTCTCACCGGAGCTAACAGATAACAACACATCACCATCTGAATCACTTTCAACAACACTAGCTTCAGCAGACTTCTTTTCTCTCTCTTGCTTGTTTTTCAACTTGAAGCATTCAGTCACATCATGACCATGCTTCTTGCAGTACTTACAGGATTTGTTGGACTTGGATCTAGATTTTTTATTGCTACTCTCTGTTTCAAGTGAATGACCCCTTACAGTCAAGCCTTCACCTTTGTCCTCAGACTTAATTTCAAAGTCAAACTTTTCTTTGGACAATAGGTTTGACTTAACATTGTCGAAAGTAAGGGTATCACTACTATTACCATACAGCATAATTTCTTTGAAATGCTTGTATGATTTAGGGAGAGAGACAAGCAATAAAACAGCACGATCCTCATCGTCAATTATGACATCAATATTTTCCAAGTCCAATAAAATAGAATTGAATTCATCCAAGTGAGATTTAATAGAAGTACCTTCCGTCATACGGATTGTGTACAGACGCTCCTTCAGGCGTAGCGTGTTCGCCAGAGTTTTGGCCATGTAAAGCGTATCCAGCTTGGACCATAAATCTGACGCAGTCGTCTCACTTACTACCTCATGTAGAACCTCTTTAGACAAGCACAAAAGAATGGTTGAACGTGCCTTGTCATCCAAATCTTCCCAATTTTCATCTGTCATTGTAGCCGGTTTCTTCTTCTTCCCAGCTAGCGCTTTCTTCAAACCGTTCTGGGTTAGAACGGCTTCCATCTGAACCTTCCAAATAGAAAAGCTAATTTTCCCGTCGAACTTCTCGATATCGAACTTAGTAACAGTCGACATCTTTAAAAATAATTCTCAAATAAACCGCTCTGATACCACTTGTTAGGAATATAGCGGAATAATGCGGAAGCGAAGAATCGAAAATTGAGAATTATAGAAATTAAATAATAGGAAAATATATAAATGACATCCATAATAAGTAACAATGGAAAATATAAAATATATCATATATATATATATATATATATATATATATATATATATATATATATATATATATTAATCTCTCAAAAGAGAATATAAAGGAATATATATATGTATATATATAAATCTACGTGAGGGAGAAAGAAAGTATGTAAGAGAATGAATTCACAATTGATATTGATGCCTTATTACAAACAAAGCAAAAGCTATTTATAGCCTAAGAAAAGAGAGAAAAACGGTATATGTATTGAGGACGTGTGGAGAGGATTGAGGACAAGCGCATGCAGATTGTGCAACATGGAGAGTGGACATAAATGTGTGGTCTTGAATATTTCCAAAGAATTTGAGCCACAATTCTAACATGTATTATAAATATTGAATACATACATGCAATGCATTCATGAGAATATGTATATACCTAAAGCTTCTTCTATATATTCGCGAATTTTGTGGCGCTCTATAGTCATCCACTCAATTATCGTTTGAATCACCTCATCAACTATATCTAGGTCCCTAGTAAAGCTTTCAGCATCTGAAGATTCAGATTCAGTTTCAAAGTTAAACACATCATTTTAATGTTATGCGTGTTTTTGGTATATATATATACAGAAAAAAGGAGATCTATATACCTGCAATTCCCACAAGTTTCCGAAGTTCTTGGTTGTGTTCTTTCAAAAGTAAAGAACATTTCATGTTAAGTATTACAATAAAATTAAAATGTATAAGTATCACAATTTTCATCATTACTTTCAAATATAGGAAAAAAGATATCGAAATACATGTCACAACTTTCCGTTGTTCTCGATTGTGTTCTTTCAAAAGTAACAAACATTTCATAAGTATTGCAACATTTACATTAGAATTAAATTCTGTAAGTATCACAATTTTACTTATATAAGAATTACAATATCCTATCATCGGTAACAATCAAATTTTGATACAGCAAAAAAGGAGAATGAAATACCTCTAGCTGCCAAAAGTTTCTGAAGTAGTTCTTGTTCGTGATCTTTCAAAAGTAATGAACATGTCACGTATAGGTATTAAATATTTACATTAGAATTAAATTGTGCTAGTATCACAATTTCTGTTATAAGTATTATAATATTCATCCGTAGTAACAATCATTTTCGATACAGAAAAAGGAGATTGAAATACCTGTAATTACCCCAAATTCATTCTCAATTAGTTCCCGGTTGTGTTCATTCAATTGTAATGTACATTTCCTGACTGTGTACGTATCAGAATTTTAATTATAAGTATTACAATATTCATAATTAGAAACAATCATTTTCTGATACAAGAAAGGGAGATAGAAATACCTCTAGCTGTCCAACGTTTTCGATGTTTTTGGTTTTGTTCTTTCAAAAGTAACAAAACATTTCACGTATAAGTATTAAAATATTTACATTAGAATTAAACTATACATTAAAATATTCATTATTCTGATTCAAAAAAGAAAAAAAGCTATGCATTACAATATTCATTATTCTGATTCAAAAAAGAAAAAAAGATCGGAATACCAGCAGCTGCCACAAGTGACGCCATTTGTAGGTCACCTCTGAGATACTGAAAATTAAGGAAATTAAGGGGTCGTTTACCAACTTGGAAAAATGGAGGATTTTCCAAAAATTGGAGAAATTGAGAAATGGAAAAAATAAAAATTGGAGAAGTTGTTTACTAAAATCATTTCTCCAATTGCTTATCTCTTCTCCATTTTCCAACTTCATGTACAATTTTGGAGAACTCCTATTTGGATATCTCCAAATGGAGGAGTGGAGAATGGACATGGGTGAACAGTGCACATTATGTGAGGTCAGTGCTTCGAATCCGGGTGGACGCATTTGTTTTTGCTTCTTCAGTTGCTTGCCTTGCTTCTTCAGCGCCTCTTTTTCAAGTTATTATTATTATTATTATTATTATTATTATTATTATTATAGTGAAACGCTTCTTCTTCAGTTTTTGATTATTAAATTATTATTATTATTATTATTATTATTATTATTGTTGTTGTTGTTGTTGTTGTTGTTGTTTTTATTATTGTTGTTGTTGTTATTATTATTATAGAAAGAGAGAAATAAGAAAATTAGAGAAATGAAAATAAAAATTAGAAAATTGAAGAAATGAAAATCTGGAGGAATTGGAGAAAGAAAATTGGAGAATTGGAGAATGAAAAACTGGAAGAATGGAGAAGGAAAATTGGAGAATTGGAGAAATGGAAAACTGGAAATGGAGAAATGGAGAAATGAAGTAAACGACCCCTAAACTTTCATGAAATACAAAACAACATAACCTATATACATACAGCGATTGAATTCGAGATCGAAAATGAAATCACATTCAGATAGAGAATTGGATGAACTTTCTGCCTTAGCTTGTCTTAGGAATATATATATATATATATATATATATATATATATATAGCGGAAGCAGTGAATATTCGAAAAATAAACGATAAAAATTATTATAAATTCTGATAGATCAGATCAAACAAGCTATATGGGAGAGAGATGTAATATATTAAATCTTTGTGAAACAAGTTACAAAGATTCTTACGTATGAAGATGATCGAATACCAAATTGATAGATGACGTTGAAAGGTAATTACAAACCCATATTTATATTAAATTAATGGAGATCAAGAGTATATATATATATATATATATATATATATATATATATATATATATATATATATAGGGAAGGGAACAGGTGCATTTGAGGCTTCCCGGTTGGAAGCACAAAGACTCCAAAACTTGTCTGTGTTTAAGAATGAGTAAACAGTGGCTAAAAACAAACAAAACAGTAAAGGTTAAGTTAGATTATCTGCACAACTTCACTTGCGTACAAAGAAATGTGGTTAAGAATGAGTAAATTGTGGCTAAGAAGAAACAAAACAGTGAGAGGTTAAAGTACACACTCACGCATATTAAGCACACAACTCACGCACATTAAGTACATAACTCACCCACAGTACAAAATTCACGCACATTAAGCACTACACAGTACACACTCACGCACATTAAGTAAAAAACACACACACCTTAAGCATAAGACTCACGCACATTAAGCATAAAACTCACGCACATTAAGGTTGTGTTGTTATTGAGCGATGCCCAATTCCTAACTCAAGTCCTTCAAATGATAATACATCAGGTTGTTGCAGGCTCAAGCAAGCAACCAACAAGATTGAAATTCCTAACTCAAGTCCTTCAAATGATAATACATCAGGTTGTTGCAGGCTCAAGCAAGCAACCAACAAGATTGAATATGTCTCTGCGTAGCATCAGAAAATAAAACACAACAAACTAAAGAACAAAAAAAACATACATAGATATCGTAACATAACGATCGAAACGCAAGGTGAAGAAAGAAGTACATACCCAGTAATCCAAGTGAGAAGAAAGAGAAGGGAGATTCCATGGCTGGATCGGACTTTGTGTGAAAGTTGGTGAAAATCATTAACATTACATACTCACACACATTAAGTACAAATCTCAGGCACATTAAGCACAAGACTCACGCACATTGAGTACAAAACTCACGCACATTAATCATAAAACCACTCACCTTAATTTTGACCTAGATGCAAAAATTACAAAATTGACACCGCCTTTTTTTTTTTTTAATTTTGGTAATCTTGGACGTTGATTTAAGCGAGATGAATGGCTCAGATTAAACCGCATAACCGCACCTGAGGTGTTCACTGCACGAGAACCGATTTATATATATATATATATATATATATATATTTATAGCACAATAAGTGATATAATGGAGAGAAGCTTGAGTACCTTACTGATATGGGCTTCTAACAGTACGTTATAGAAGAAGACCATATTAGAGCAGAAGGATTCTTTACGATGAGGAATGATAACTGATAGATTCACAATAATAATAATATAGAGAGAGAGAGGGTGAACAAATTCTAGTCTAATTAGAATAGAGAGTCCTATTAGGGTTGGGGTTCAATCTTTTGGAAAAATAGAGAGTCCTACTAATTATGGAAAACTCTTTAATTTATTCTTCCAAAAGGTTGAATCTCAACCCTAAGGGCCCCCACACTCCGGCCCGACAAAGCATTTGGGAGGATCTAAATCATGGTGACTCAACTGAACATGAACCACAGAGGCTAGACCGGTGCTCACAGCGCACAAGGAGGCTCCCTCACTTTGAGAGGTTGCTCCCACACTGCCGCTGGTGAGACTCGATCCCTGGTCAAAAAAAAAAAAAAAAAAAAAAACTCTTTAATTTATAGTTGCAATAGTGGGAGTGGAGCGCATTTTTTTACTTTAATTTGCAGTGTCAATTCATTAGATATTCCTTAATTTTCATATATAATTTTGTTATCAATTAAACTTTATTATTTTTTGGAAAAAGTGTCAAATTGGCCCCCTAAGTCGACCGGATAGTGCAATTGTGTCCCCTAACTAAAAAAAGCTCCATTCAGATCCCCTAGACCTGTAAAATTGTTCAATTAAGTCCAAGGTGACATGTTTAACAGGTTAAATCTTCACATTGTTGACACATGTCACTTTAAAATGTTTTTTTTTTATTTTATTTTTTAAAAATGATTTATTTATTTATTAAAATATATATTATATATAAAAATAAAATTAAAAAAAAAAACAAACAAACAAAAAAAAACTTTTTAAAAAAAATGCACAAAGCTGTTTAGGTGTAACACCCCGTGTTACGACCCCTAAAACCAATTAATTATGTAACCAATGGCCCAAGAGAAAGAATAAATTACAATAATTAATTAGGGAAAAAGGCCCACCATAGTCCGTGGGCCCTCATCTCTAAACCCAACCCCTAGTCCTAAAAGGATTAGATCCTAAATAAGACCCTTAGATATATAAATAGGGAACCTAGAAGGCACCTAGAATCCCCACCACAATAATCTCTCACCACCCAAAGGGTTCCAAGAATTCCCTTAGAAGAAATCAAGAAAGCAAGAAAGCTTAAAGAAAGACCCTTCATAGCCAAGGAATTAATTAAGGCTAAGAGGTAACCCATGTCTCAACAAAACCTATTTTCATAGTTATGTTTCCCCTCTTAGGATTTCCCCCATGTTCTTGTGAGATTGATGATTCGTTATAATGATCTTGATAATTGGTATTATGATTCCATGGGTGATCTTGATGTTCTTGGGAAGTTCTTGATGATTAAAAGGTGTTCTTGATGTTCTTGATGATTATGTGATGTTCTTGATGATTATATGATGTTCTTGATGCTTATGTGTTATTTCCTACCGAACCTTGATATTAAAAGATGAATCGTGTTCTTGTTGATTTAAAAAGTAATTAAGAACCCTAGGTTATATCGTGAGATTTGTGTGGTATTATTCTTGGTGTATTGGGCGGGAATTCGCATGATTGGGTGTTGTTTATATTTAGAAAAGCATGTTAGGATATGTGCCGTATGTTTCTCGATTTCGATCCGTTAATTGTCTACGTGTTGTTGTCAATTGCGTTGAAAGTGTCTAAGCATGGCTTCGGGTTCCACAAAGGTTTCCGGGGCGTTATTGATGAAAAAGAGTCAGTGGGAGGTAGGTGGGGGTAGGGGACCCACCACCTACCCGCGGCCAAAAAGGGCAGCTCCGGCAGCGGGCAGCCGGCGGGCGGGCAGCTGCCCGCCGGGCACCCGCTGCCCGGAACAGTAACGCCGGCGGGTGAACCCTCACCCACCGGCTACCCGCTGGAAAGTATCCCAACCCGAGATTCCGGCTTCCCCGTTTGATGTTCCCCCGACCCCCGTGTCGTCCCAACGGACCCCTCCTATCGTGCCTATGTCTAGTTTGATATTCGGATACCGTTCGTAGGTCGAATGAGTCTTGTATATTGCATACTAGTTGAATTGGTATCCCATTGACCTAGGTATAAGAAGTATGAACCCCTTAGGAGTATTCTTAGTTGTGGATGACCACGCATAGATTTCGTTATGCGTTTCCCCCTTCCCAATGTGTTAATGTGGGTTGCATGTGCTTGCTATGTGTTATGTGTGCATGTTACCCCGATTTGGTTGAGATCAATCGGGCTATACGGGCAATCGGATGGGCTGAGAACCATACTGGCTGTTAACCAGGCTAGTAGAGACCGGTCAGGTATATAAATATTATATAGGACCCTTCCGTGCTGTGAGACGGGGCAGGGTGCTGCGGGGCCGTGTCAGAGCTATATGCGCTGACCCTCATGTATGGGCATGCAATTGGTCCTGTGGCGCCAACAAAGTGTACTATATGATAAGATGAGAAGGATTGATGATATGACTGTTATGGAAACGTGACCATAGGGCTCTTGCTAGTAATGCTTAATTTTGATTATTGGTTGTGCTTATCTATAACTGTTTCCTATGTGAGAATTGTATATGCCTGATTATGACTGTTGATTGGGTGTACCCCTATTTGTCGAGTCGGTTCCCTGATTTGAAAGCTAGAGTCTCTTAGGATATATCTTCATGCTTCGAAATGGCTTTTCGTATATCTATGTATATATCTATATGTATTGTATTTCAACGCGTTGGAGTGGGTTACCAGCATCTCTCGCTGAACAGATATATTTGGCTTTCAGGCACGGAAGAATAAGTCACGGGAGCGCGCTAGAACTTGGAGCTTAGAAGTAGATAGTTTCCCTTTCGGCCTGCGTGCCATGTTATGCATTTGCTTTATCAAGGATATTAGTTAGTTGACCTGTGCACCTGAATTCTCTAGCTCAGGTGTGGCATAGCACCCCGTAATCTTTATGTTACATTTCTGGGAATTAATGAGATTTCACCCTTATTTTGTAAGTTTTAAGTGTCTTGAAAATCTGGGGTGTTACATTAGGTGGCTGTGTTTTTTTATTATTATTTTATTTTATTTTATTTTTTATATATAATATATATTTTAATAAATACATAAATCATTAAAAAAAATATTTTAAAGGGAAAATGGCACTTTTTCCTCCTAAGTTATATATTTATAGCATTTCCCCCCTCAATTATTTATGTAAGCACATTAGCCCCCTCAATTATTTTAAAAGTGGTGATTTTCCCCCTAATATATTAAATTGACATTTCTACCCTTAAAGTAAACATTTTATTTATTTTACTTCTCCAACAAATTATTGCGTATATGTAGCGATTACCACGGTTCGGTTTGAACTGAACCAAACACTATAGCATTCGAATCAATTTATTAAATTTAAGAATAAAAAAATTGGATCATGAACCGTGAACCGACGGTTCCGGATCCAATTCGCGATTTTGAACCGTCTTTATTTTAAAATTTTATTTTTTATTTTAAAATAGTCTAAATTCAACAATAACTGTATTTTATTTTTTCAGTTCGGAACATGAACCGGCCATTCCGGTTCGCGATTTTAATAAACTCTAAATATCGCGTTTTGATTCTAAATTGTAATTGGAATATTTTGGTTTCGTTGCTATAGTATCTGTTTGGATTGAACCAAATTATAGGAATAATTTGTTGGAGAAGAAAAATAAATGAAATATTTATTTTAAATATTTATTTTAAGGGTAAATATGTCCATTTAACATTTCAGGGGGAAAAAGAGCCACTTAAATAATTCATGGGGAAAAAGTACTATAAGTATATAACTCAGGGGGAAAAAATGTCATTTTCCCTATTTTAAAATGACACGTGTCAACAATGTGAAGATATAACCTGTTAAACAAGTCACTACCTTGGACTTAATTGAACAATTTTACAGGTTTAGGAGATCTGAATGAAGCTTTTTTTAGTTAGGGGACCTAATTACACTATCCGGTCGACTTAGGGGGTGAATTTAACATTTTCCCCTTATTTTTTTACCAACTCACTTTATTAATATTTATTATGCAATATTATTACTTTCTCTGTCCCATTATTCTTATTATTAATCTATAATTATCTCACTCCTATATAACTAAACTAATGATATTTAGACATATGAGAATCATTTTTCTAAAAGGTTGAACCCCAACCCTAAAAACCCCTCACACCCCGGCTCGACAGAGCATCATGATTCACCACTTAGATCTCAAGAATCCTATTTTGCTCTTCTGATTTCATCAATCTGTTTATTTAGCTTTTTAATTTTCTCAATTGTCAAAATCACCTGTTTTGTTAGGACTAGCTTCACGTGAGTAGTTTAGTAACTAGTGCTTAGTACTACCCCACTTCCCTGTGGTTCAACTACCCATACTCCAGGTGTTTGTTTATTTTTTACAAATTTACTACACTTCAAATTGGCGCGATGACTAAATAATTTCAAATAAAATCATTGCATGATAAATATTCCACCCCTAGAAAATCTCATTTTTCAATTCTACTAGGAAAGCCGATTTTTTATTGTTGCAAAAGTGATTACTAATCTATATATATATATATATATATATATATATATATATATATATATATATATATAATCTACAATCTACAATTCTAATAAAAGCCAATAATGTTAAGCCCTTAACTGGAACAAAAAATTGTCGGTCCTAATGTTTCTTAAAATGAACGATTCATATTATTTTGATTTTACCCTCTATTATATTATTTTCTTCCCTTAAATACCCTAAATTCCGTTAGTATAAATTTTAGTAACGAAATATTCCGTTAACTATTAATTATTTTTAACTTACTCATTAATTTATATAAGAAAGGTCTTAGGTTCAAATTACATCACAATTAGAGTTGTCATAATTGTTAAACATATACTAAGAATATTTTAAAATGTATATATATATATATATATATATATATATATATATATATATATATATATATATATATATATAATATAATATAAAATTTAACATAAACTTTGGTCAAATAATTAGTCCGACTAAATACATAACATTCAAAGTTAAGTATCAAAGATTATAAATCAAGAACTTTAAAAATCATTTGATTTTTATGCATTTAAAAAAAAACAAATTTATGTTAAGTTATTTTTTTTTTTCGTTTAATTAATCTTCTTTTGATTATTTAGATCAGAACAAAAATTAATATTTCAATTATACTTTTGCATTATTGGTATGATTTAGGTCGTTATGGTATTAATATTTTTTGTATGTATTTTATAATAGTACAATTGTACATTACTGTACAAATATTATATTATTATTTTTTTATCGGACAAAATTGTTCTTACATCATTGTCAGACCTGCGTGAGCTAACTACAAAGTTGTTGATCATAAATACAATTACACATGGAATCTAAAACGGTAAGACCATTTTCCAAAGAATTGACAATGGTGACATCCCATTGGCTCTAATTGAACAAGTTTACACATCAGAATTTTATCAATGCATGAAAACTTCTAAAGAAATTTGGTAGTTAATTTTTACTATATCATTATAACAATATCTATTGTAACTCTATATTTTGAATTATTTATTATCATTCTCTATCTACAGGAATTGTAACAATTGTCATTGACAAACTCTCAAAACAATTTGTCTCAACAACGAATATAAATTAAAATAAAATCATTGATTTCATTATTGTTGATGAAAAGTATGTACGCTACTTTATTACTCTTATTAAAATACTAGTTTTTTTCACGTGCATTGCACTAATGAGATAATGCCCAATGATTATTTTTAAATAAGTAATTCGGAGTATATCAATGGAAGATTATATATAGAAGATGTTAATGCATAGGTAATTGAATGTTGATTTTATTTATTTAAATCAGTAATTCAACGTATATATAAATGCAAGATAATGTATAAGAGATTGATTATAATTGTCACTATAATAAATGTTTGCAATTTTGTAATAACGCTAGTCTAAATACTTAGTCTAAAAATGATAGTCTAAATAAATACTACTTTCGATTTAAATTTCTCTAAGTCTTCTTTATTCTCTTTTGGGTAGCATTGTCATTGTCTTCATCTTCAGTACTTGTCCTCATTTTTTTTATTTGTAGTGTGTCATGTGCAATTGGGTTACTGGTGGTAGCTTAAAGGGCAGCGTCATGCAATGAGATTATGATGTAATAAGTTTTAGATTTGTGTTGCTATGTATATGATTAAGGTCTTAGTTGTACTATGAACTATTTATTATCAAGCAAGCGTCTGTTGATATTTGGCAGTTGTAGTTTTTTTCTCTACATATGTTTCATGTGTTGTGAGATGTGTGCCGTAGATTATCATGTGAAAGTATTGAAAAAAAAAAATTAATATTTATTATATTTGTATAAAATACTTGGTAAATAAATATATAACATATTTTGTATTATAACTTCGATATTTAATTACAATATATTGTAAAAACAAGACAATGAGAATATAGTGAATAAAATTGATTAATGAATTTGAAGGTATGGAACCTTTGTTAGGAACGCTTGTATTAGGATTTTGATGATACCAATGTAACATAGAAAGTAGACCCCTAACCGTATTTACTTTTAATCGCCGCTTTCGTCCTAGACGAAAGTTGCCATAACTCACATGTAATTCGTGTTAAGCTAGTCAAACACACAAAGACGAGTTATGCTTAGTTGTTAGGGTTACCAAGACGAAAGAAGACACGAAGCATGAAGCTCCTTCAACGAGAGTTTACGAGGAGTTGTCATTGAACACGAAAGGACAGTCTTGTTAACGACAATCCTTCAAGACATTCCTTCTCACCATCAGCAAGAAGAATGTCTCCACTTTCTAACTTGACAACATCCTAGGAACAAAAGGACCTCAACTTGTGGGACATACATATCAAGGAGCATTAAATGAAGATGTACTTTTCCTGAAGCTAAAGGACAAAACCCTAAGGCTCTCCATGCTATCAACGTCTACAAGGTACAACCTCATTAATGGAGCATTTAATGCGGGAAGCTCACCGGTCCTTACCCACTGGTCAATAGGTTTAAAAATTCATCTCCCTCCAACGGATGAATTTTTTCTCACCTATATAAACCCACCTTCACCAACTAAGAAGGTGCTGGTTCTAATCACTCGATCTATATATACGCAAAAGCTCTTAAAACGCTCTCAGCTCTCTCAAGCTTTTGTGAACCAGTGTTAAGGTGTAAAGATACTTGAAGAAACTCATTGATCCTCATCTTACACCTTAAAGAAGTCTTGCTATTTGTACGAAGCAATCATTCCTCTCAGTCAAGACTTCATCACGTTGGAGAAATCAGAAATCACTTTCTACCAACCTCAACTCTGAAGAAGAAGTTGATAGAGGCGGAGTAAACTCGAGGAGTTGAAAAACCTATGAAGGCTGTCCGCTCAGTGGTCAAGGAAGTCTTTGTGTAATTGTACTAACGAGTGATAGTGCAATCCTTCCATAAGTTGTGGAAGAAGAGTGGAGTAGGCAAAGTTGGCCGAACCACTATAAAACTCTCGTCTCTCTATCTCTTTACTTATGCTTTTCAATTCTGCATCATATAGTTTTTCTCTCTATTACCCAAAGCTCTCGTTATAACAAAACCCGTGCAAAGCAAATAAACGAATTTAACATTTCCGCTGCGCCAAAACACCGAAAGGTTGTTTTTAGGGCATAACACGAAAAGAGTCTATTCACCCCCCTCCCCCTCTACACTCTCGCTACAACTCTATCGGGACCAACAAGTGGTATCAGAGCCAAACACCTTGAACGGTAAAGGCTTTGCATTTACTGCCTGGTAGATCCCTTATCAAATCTCTGAAAATCTGCATATTTTCAGCTTTGCACGAATTTTTGCAAAATGGAAAAGGAGCATGCTAACCGCTCTAAGCAGCTTGCTTTTAGCCTCGCTAAATTTGATGATTGGAAGATAAGAATGCAGGCCATCCTTTGCTCCATACACGACGAGATGTGGGACGTCATAACAACTGGACCAATTATGGTCATGATGGCGAACACACAAGCCGCAGCCCAAGGAGCTGGTGCTGAGCAGATGATACCGAAGCCAAAAGATCAATATACCTCTGAAGAAAGAACAAGGGAAAACCTGGACAATGTAGCACAAAACATCCTCTACAACTCCCTTGACGACTCATTGTTCCCAAGAGTTCGAAAATGCAAGAATGCCATGGAAGTATGGAAGGTTCTGATGGATCTGGGAGAAGGTGATGAACAAGAAAATGACAACAAACTGACTGTAGCTATGAAGAAGTTTGAAGATTTCACAATGTTGC
This sequence comes from Ipomoea nil, assembly GCF_001879475.1. Lineage (NCBI taxonomy): Eukaryota > Viridiplantae > Streptophyta > Magnoliopsida > Solanales > Convolvulaceae > Ipomoea > Ipomoea nil. The sequence continues at coordinate 2,947,626 of NW_017619532.1, forward strand.
CAAATGAAACAATCATGGACATGGAACTCAGATTCACCAGACTCATGGGAGACCTGACAGACCTCGGGAAGGAACCATCTGAGAAAGAAAAGAATCTGAAGATCCTTCGTGGTCTGCCAAAATTTTGGGAAATGAAAGTCATTGTAATGAGAGACAATCGAGACATGAAAACGACAAGCATAGCCAAGATTTTCAGTGATCTTAAGGCGCACGAGTTTGAACATGAAGCGAAAGATGTCGAAGAATCAGAAACAAGAAATGTAGCTCTCGTGGCCAGCCAACAAGCAACAGCTTCTAACAGGTCAAAATCTAACACTTGTGAATTCTTATCTGATGAACAGTATGCCCTATTTATTAGGAAAATGAAGAGGTTCATGAGAAAGAACAACTTTCAAGACTCACATCGTTCGGGCCACCGAAAGCAACACGAAAGTTCACCTCAAACCTAAAAGGCTGAAACCTCAGACTCGCAATTGCTGTGCTATAACTGTCGAAAACCAAGACACTTCAAAGCTAACTGTCCTCACCCAATAGTGAGCAAACATCAAGAAAGCAACGCTACCAAAAGCCCTTCCAAGGAGACTGGAGAGAAATACAAAAGAAATGACAAGCCGGAATCCTCAAGCTCCAGAAACGAAAGAAGAAGAAAAGCGATGGTAGTGAACGAAGCTTCCGACACTGTTGAGGCCGAAAGTAGTTCCTCAAGCTCGAGTTCAGATGACGAAAGTACTGAAGAAGAAAAAGGACTACTATGCCTGTTCAGTCAAGAATCAGAAGATCTATGTCTTATGGCTGACGAAGATGAGGTAAATTCTCATTCATCCTCTTGTTATTCAGCTGAGTCAAGTTCTGTATGGAGTCAAACCTCCAATGAATCTGTTACCGAAATGATGAGGAGGTTCAAAGTGATCAAAAGCACATACTCCAAACTTAAGGAGGAGAACTCTCGGCTCATGATTAGCTATAATGCGCTGAGGCAAGTTCGAATTGAGAACATTATGCTAGCCATTGCTAAGGAGCAACTTGAGAAAAATGTTCTCGCTCTGAAGGAGCAGTGCACAGCAAGAGAGAAGAGAGAGCAAGAACTGCTTGAAGTCTTGGATAAATTCAATAATTCATCCAATTTAATGGACCGAATGATGAATGAATCTAGACTGCCCGGGGAAAGAACGGGAATTGGTTTTGACCCCAGCTCCTCTTCACAAGTCGGATTGAACAAATCCACGAATGCGTATTCACATGAAAGCTTTCAAGCTGCATTTGTTCAAGGTCCAACCCAGGTGTCTGAGCCAATGACGAAAGTTAACAACGATGCCACACCACAATCAACAAGCTTACCGAAAGGAAAGGCTGTACAACGAATTGTGGATCCTCGAAATGAAAAATCTTACAAAGGCAATCCTAGACAACAATATGTTAAAAGGAATTGACCAAATGGAAATAGACAAAATCTACACCATAAGAAAGGTCAGCCTTCTAAGAATATTCAATCAAGGAAAAGGCCGAATGTTAACCAGAGGCAATATCGTCCTAAATCAACACGAACGAATCCTGATCAAGGAACCCTGAAAAATGGACGAGTCAGACAAACCGAAAGATCCTTCACGAAATCTGGTTATGGCAATAGATGGACTGGGCCATCAGAAGAAGATTGGTTTGATTACCCAGAACCTCTATCTAAAGCTGAACTACAAAGGATTCATCTGCGTAAATAAACCAATCATCTCAAGCATTATGAAAATCTTCCTCAAGAATATTTTCGCGAGAGATATAATGCTAAAACCTTTGCCAAAATCCACTATGATTACCGCACATCTAATGGATATAGAGGACCAAGGATGAGTCGTGGATGCTCTAGGTTGATGTGGGTTCCAAAGCTGACATCTAACCCTCAAGGACCCGAAACTCAAGGGGTACCTAAGAATATATAATCTTTGTTGCAGGACAAACAAGTCATATGGTATGTAGATAGTGGATGCTCAAGACATATGACTGGTGACAAAACAATGTTGAGCAACTTCAAAGAAGTAGATGGACCTAAAGTCATATTCGGAGGAGAAAACAGTGGCAAAACTCGTGGAAAAGGAGACATCATCAAACAGGGAATAACTATACAAGATGTATCATATGTTGAAGGACTGAAGTTCAATCTCCTAAGCACAAGCCAATTTTGCGACAAAGGCCACAAAGTCGAATTCTCCAAAAATGAGTGTAAAATCGTGAACACGAAGGATGGCATAACTGCATTAACTGGTCAACGAAAGAAAAACATGTACGTAATCTCATGGAATTCTTCTAATGCTAACGTTTGTTTTGTGGCTAAAAGTAATGCAGGTCTTAGTCAAGAATGGCACAACAAGTTGAGTCATCTAAATCTGAAAACAATCAACAAACTTGCAAAGAAAAATCTTGTGAGAGGTCTACCCGAAGCATCCTACGTGAAAGACAAAACTTGTGAGGCGTGCCAAAAGGGAAAACAAATCAAATCATCTTTCAAGCTCAAAGATGTGGATGCAAATTCTCGTTCATTAAGTCTGCTACACATGGATCTCTTCGGACCAGTTGACCCATCAAGTCTTAGTGGAAGAAAGTATATTCTCGTCATAGTAGATGATCACACGAGATACACTTGGGTGCTTTTCTTAAAGAAAAAGAACGAAACAGAGGTCATTCTCCCCAATCTCTTAAGACAACTTCAGACAGAAAAAGAAGTCAAAATCATTCGGATAAGATCAGATCAAGGAACTGAATTTGTAAACAAGATCATAAAAGAATTCTGTGCACAAAATGGAATCTTTCATCAACTCTCGGCAGCACGGACTCCCCAACAAAACGGAGTAGCCGAAAGGAGAAACAGAACTCTGAAGGAAGCAGCACGGACTATGATCGCACATTCAGGCTTACCAAAGCGATTTTGGGCCGAAGCAATAAATACAGCCTGCTATACACAAAACAGATCCTTAATCAACAAATTCCACAACAAAACTCCATATGAACTATGGAAAGGTAAAGTACCAAGTATTGGCTATTTTCATGTTTTTGGTTGCAGGTGCTTTATTCACAACAATGGAAAGAATCATTTGAGAGCCTTTGACGAAAGAGCAGACGAAGGATTGTTCATGGGTTATTCCTCAGTAAGCAAGGCCTTTAGAGTTCTAAATAAGCGAACAATGGTAATTGAGGAATCTATTCATGTCAAATTTGATGAGCTATCTGAGAAAAATCCAGCCGGTATTGAATCGTCAAGCAACCCACATCAAAACCCTTAATCAAATGAAGAAGAGATATCGGATGATGAAGAAGATATATTATCTTCCTACACGAAATATCAACTAAAGATTTCTGAGCCCGAAACTACAACACAAGAAATCGGCAACGCACAACAAGTCAATCCTGACAATCAGGCAGCATCCGAACCTATGATCTACGTTCAGCTCCCTTATATTCCTGAAATGGATGCAAAAAATCAGCAAACTTTTCATGAACCCGATCTTAGATGGTTAAGAGATCATCCTCCAGATCAAGTGATAGGAAATGTTCAAGAAGGTGTACGAACAAGAGCCTCTTTGCACGAAAGCATGATGGCATGCTTTTTTATCACAAATGGAACCTAAATCCATAGAAGAAGCCTTAAGTGATCCTGACTGGGTAATAGCGATGCAAGAAGAGCTTCATCAGTTTGAACGAAATGATGTATGGGAACTTGTATCGAGACCATCTCATCAGAATGTTATTGGAACTAAATGGGTTTTTAGAAACAAAATGAGTGAAGATGGGCTCATTGTTAGGAACAAAGCTCGTCTTGTAGCTAAGGGATATTGTCAAGAAGAAGGAATCGATTTTGATGAAACCTTCTCCCCCGTAGCTAGACTTGAGGCCATAAGAATATTCTTAGCCTTTGCAGCTTATAAAAACTTCAAAGTCTATCAAATGGATGTCAAAAGTGCCTTTCTAAATGGACTTCTTGAAGAAGAAGTATATGTTGAGCAACCGCCTGGGTTCGCGGTCAACAATGAACATGAAAAAGTCTATCATCTCAAAAAGGCTCTTTATGGATTAAAACAAGCTCCACGAGCTTGGTATGATACGCTCTCACACTTTCTTATAAATTGTGGTTTCATGAAAGGTGCTGTAGACAAGACCCTCTTTCGTATAAAAGACAATGATCACATTCTTTTAGTACAAATCTACGTTGATGACATTATCTTCGGGAGCACGAACCCTAGACTATGTGAAAAGTTCTCAAACCTTATGCAAGGTAAATTTGAAATGAGCATGATGGGAGAGCTTAACTACTTTCTGGGATTGCAAGTAAAGCAATGCTCAGATGGAATTTTTATCAGTCAAGCCAAATATACTAAAGATCTAATCCGAAAGTTTGGCATTGATGGAAAAACATCCGTCAAAATTCCTATGAGCACATCTCTTAGAATGGATATTGACAACGAAGGAAAAGATGTAGATCAGAAAAACTTTCGTGGTATAATTGGATCTCTTCTATATCTAACAGTAAGCAGACCTGACATATCGTTTGCTGTTGGTGTTTGTGCAAGATTTCAAGCAAAACCAAAAGAATGTCACTTGAGTGCAACTAAAAAGATCCTGAGATACCTTAAAGGGACGCAAAGTGTTGGACTTTGGTACCCGAAAGAAGGATCTTTCGATCTAGTTGGCTATTCAGATGCCGACTTTGCAGGTTGCCGAATTGATAGAAAAAGCACCTCAGGTACTTGTCAGTTCCTAGGAGGAAGACTCGTGTCATGGTTTAGCAAGAAACAACATTCTATTGCTACCAGTAAGGCTGAAGCCGAATACATAGCAGCCGGAAGCTGTTGTGCTCAAATTTTGTGGATGACACATCAATTAAAACATTATGGCATAAATGCACGCGAAGTGAGCATTAAGTGTGATAACACGAGTGCAATTGCCATCACACATAATCCCGTTTTACATTCACGAACTAAGCATATTGATATCAAATATCATTTTATTCATGATCATGTTGAAAGAAAGGACATATCTCTTGAGTATGTCAACACTGATGATCAACTTGCGGACATTCTCACGAAACCCTTAAGTGAGGCAAGGTTCTCCACTATAAGGCATGAGATAGGAATGATTGAGATGCCATAAAGCCTTGAGAATCAAATCTGCAAAGATTCTCACAATATTCCTCGATATTCTACCCAAAAGATTTGTATTCATGCTACACGAAAGGTCTCTATAAAAGGAGGTACATGTTTTCATCAAATTCTCATAATTAACAAGAGATCTAGCTTTTATCTTTGTATGTGCAGATATGAGTACCAGAAGTGAAACGAAGACAGCGATCACCGAGACAAGAAAAGAAGAAATCGAAATCTTCCATGACCCACTAGTATCTGAGGAGGATGTAAACAAATTTCTTGCATACTCTCAGAACATACAAAACATTCTACGAGATCCAACGGAAAATGAATCAAGAGAATCATTTCACTCCGTCGGTAACTCTATAGGGTATGCAAAGGAAGATAGTGTGTTAGAACGAACTCTATAGGGTATGCAAAGGAAGATAGTGTGTTGGAACGAAGTAATAGTTATGATTATTCACCATCAAGCACTCCTCCAAAAGTGCCGTCTCCTCTCAAGTCCACAGCTAGCAGCAAGAAGAAAAAGGCAACCTAATTGGGCCATAATGATAAATTGTGCCTCTATTATCTTTAAATATGTTTCGTTTCTCAATTGAATCATTTAAATTTCTTGTCTTTTCCACAAATCTTCTGATAGCGTCTTTCACACGTAATAAGACATCAGTATCCAAAATATTATAACAGGATTCACACGCAACATTTGTGCCTATAAATTGGAATCTTTCGTCATAATCCTTACTCACACGTTCAGCTCTTTAGTAAGAAAAATTTCGCAGGTATGGATAAGGGCAAAGAAAAGATGGACGAAGCCGAGGCTTGAGCTATCTATCATCTTCGAGAAGCAGGCAAATTGACAAGTGCCACAATAACGAAGATAGTGGAATATGGTGATAGGGTCCACGTAACATTCACTATGCCAAACTTGGCCACTCCGAAAGATGAGGCCGGGAGAAGGGCCATTCGTCTAAATCATCATCTCCAGGAAGCCAGTTTACCCAATGCTACTATCATCAAGCTAGAAGAAGACGGTGAAAGGGTCAATGTGACATACTCCATGCCCAACACAGCGAGCCTTAAAGAAAAGGAGATACTGGATAATGTTGTCAATGAATCTCGGGCAAAGAAGGCATACCACTTGGAGCAAGCCAAACGGCTTGCCAACGAAAGGATAATGATGTTGAAGAGCGCTAACAAGCACTCAACGAATCCACCTAACTTTCGTTGGTACCCCATTCCTGAAGTTCCACAACAAAGTGATGAAACTTACGAAGTCTTCACTTTGGTTCACTCTCAGTCACCTACCAACCCGAACATACCTACCCTCACACTTGAGGAACTGGACGAATATGCAAACAGGGCTAATCTGCCCGATGTGACTGATGAGTTAACCCGACTGGAACTTCACGTGCCCTATCGCTTTATCTGAATGTTGCTTGTCTTATTTGTATGGTTTGGAGTACTTCTGCACGATTCCCTTCAATGAAGCTATCTACTTATTATTGTCTTTACTAATTACTCTTTTGACCCTGTTTCTTTTATGTCAGAACGTATCCCTAGGTTCAAAGATGGAATTATTTCACAAAGAATTATCTCTTAATTGTTTCGAAAATGACAATGAATTCATGAATCAAAATGCTAATTGACTCTTCAAGAACCATGGGTTTTCCTAATGGTTAACCGTTGGATAAAGCATTACTTCTTATCTTGAATTGCTATAAAAGGAGCACATTGGTTATACTCAATTGCATCCATCTCTTTTCAATGGCTCCCAAAGTCTCAATCACCAAGAAAGTGTCAAGAAAAACCCGAGCTTATCCAAAAAGGGGTGAACAAGGTAATCACTATCCTAGAAATGACCCTATCAATCCTCTGAACATCTCATCCGATTCAGAAATTGAGGACTTTGATGAATTCATCCAAAGAGATGCTGATGGAGATGCCAAATCTTTTAATCCAAATGAGGAACCCCCTCTGATTGTGAAAAAGGGTTTCCTCATTCTAGAAGCTTGGAATGATCCTACTATGGATAGAGATCTTCGAGAGTTCTGGAGAACCTACAACTGCAAGACGGAGCTTGTAGGTTACATTGAAGGAGAGTCTGATGAGGTGAAACAACTGTGTTCAAAGAAGGGCTCCAAAGGCTCTAAGGGCGAGTCTAGCTCAAAAGGGAAGGGAAATACAAAGAAGTGATTATCTTTGTTTTAATCTATCTTGTTATCAAGCATCCATGTACCTCTCGAAAGAATTTTTAAATGAATATCTTCTGGCGCACTTCTGTGGGTATTGGAGTTACGCTACTGTTCTTAATATCATGAATATCCTGAATTCAAGCAGTCAAAGTCTTACTTGAAATTGATTACTTATTGAAGAAACATATGAGCATTAATTGCTGCATTGAATGTTATGAGTAACAGTCAAATAAGTATTTTCTCATCACCGCTATAAAAAGGGGATGAACTCCTCAACATCTCACCATCACCTTCTTCATCATGTATCCCAAAAAGCCTTTTACCAGAGGTGATCTTAAAAATTTGAGAGACACTGCTAAGCAGATCCGAGAAGAACAGGGCGATCTTTATCTCGGGAATAGTCTACAAGCCCCGCTTGAAGTCCTCTCTGACAGTGACTCCTTTGACCAATATGATGAAATGGCTGCATATATAGTCGAGGAACAAGAGGAAGAACATCAGGAAGAAGAAAATCCTTCAAGAGATGTTGCCCCTCCAATTCAGACAACCCCTGATGATCCCAGTAAGTACTATGATCAAGACTACATGGATTTTCTGAAAGAAGAAGAAATCAAGTATGAGCCAAAGACTGATGAGCTAAAGACTGAAGAAGAACCAGAGTCATCTTCGGGGTCCAACTTTCTGCATACCGGAAAATGGTACAAACGCATGTGGGCTGATCTGAAAAAGCCGAAAGCTGAGCCGTCTGAGGGCAAGGGAAATGAGAGAAAGAAAAACTAAACCTTTGGTTTATGTGTCTTATTATTTGTATCTGTCTCTCTCGTTTTAATGAATAATAAAATCCGGGTGTTAAAAATCTTGAATCTGTTAAAGTGATGAACGAAACTTTATTTGTTTTGTTCATTCCTATCAAAGTACATCTCGGTCTATTTACACTTTTCTTGGAAATGAATATATTCCCCAAGCGTGCTCAACATGTCTATGGCTAGTCATTCGGATCACTTCTTTTGATGCATCTTTCAGTCTATATAAAGGATCCTCTCGGCAAGTATGGACTCACTCTTCTCAGCTAGTAACATCATGGACAAAGGGAAAGAAATAGCTCTTACAACTGGAAGTTTGTCTGGGTTCAAAAATGACTCTCGTCATAAACCCGAAAGTTCTCTAGTGAAGGGATCATCATTTGATGAACCTACCAAAGTACCAAGTGGTTCTGAATTCTACTCCTTGTGCAACTTGCGCCGCAACTGAAGCATGAAGAACAATACCGATCCCTTTCTGCTGGGGCTAAAGCTAAAGTCATGGCTGAACTTGATGACATGGAGAGACGAGGTCTCTCAAGAGATGCAATGGGAGCGGATCATGAAACAATCATAGCTGAAGTATTTGCACATGAGGTACAAAAGAAGGAATACTTTGACAATGCTCGAAAGAAGAGGGCTGCCATGGAGTAACGTCTCATGGCTCGTAAAACATGAGAGCTGTAGCTGTCATTGTACTTGTTTCGTGTAATAAATCATCTCTCGGGCTATGTACTTTCGGTGTATGTCTAGTATAAGATTTGTTTGACTTTATTTGTTTTACAAATCTTTTATTATGAGAAACTCATCTCCTTTCGGTCTTCAATCGTATTTAATACGCTTCTCTATATCTCATCTGAACCGTTTACATGTCTCATCATGGGGATCGTGTGGCCGAGGAAAATGGTCCACTGCCCCACGACGGCTGACAGATGATGTAATGGGCATTTAATGCTCGTACAGGCACTTGAGTAAAATTCTCTCTCCACATTTAATATGGAATGATCAAAACTGATCTGAGCATGATCTTATCACTCTCTCATAAGATAATCAGTTACCATTTGAAGAAGTAGAACCGGTTGAATGTTTGAAATTCAAATCATCCATCCTAAAATGGGTTGACCCGTATTTGAATACCCGGAAACATATGGAACCCTACATAAACCCCCTATCCTCCATACTTCACATCTTTCACCCATTCTTTGTCTCAAAATCACAGTGCCATATCTGTATCCCCTCGACACTTCAGAATGGCGGAGAAAACCCAAGATACCCTCTCGAAAGAAGAACCAGAAACCCCAGCCTCCTTGGAAATTCCTTCCTTTCCTACGGAAGATATACGGTTCATCGAATCTAGGGCTCCACTTATAGTCGGAGGAAGCATGTGGGACGCTCATGGGTTCCTCGAGTATGTTCTTGATCGCAAGTTTGGAGAAGAAATCATCGATCTGCTTACAGAGACTGGGCTATACAGGTTTGTCACTCATCTCTATACTATATGGCATCCTATTGATGTTGCGCAATTTTACATGAATGCAACTGTCTCTGGCGATTCTCTAACCATCACGTCTAGAGTCCATAATCATCAAGTGATTATAACATCAGAGGACATACGAGCGACGTATGGGTTTCCTCAGAGAGATGAGACATATAAGGCCAACCTCTCCTTCTATCACTATGACCCTAGTGAGTTTTATGATACCATCAAGAACAAACATGCACCCTCGAAAACGGAGATTACATGGCCGTTGAAGAAAAAATGGTTCCGCCTAAACTATGAGTTCACTGTGGACATCTTCAATAAGATCGTCGATCACAAAACGTCTGGAACAGATGATGTCACAAAGGAGAAGCTCAAAATGCTGCATGCATTTCTTCACAAACACAAAGTCGACTGGTCGAAAATTATCTTCAACAACCTTGTCCACACTGTCATCTTCAACAGAAAAAGTCCTGGTGATATAACAAAGAAACTAGGCTACGGATTTTTGGTCAGTCATTTACTTGTCACAAAGGATATTTTCATGAGACCAGGGATCAGGCCAGGACAAAAAGCCTGCCACATGAAGCAGAAGCCCTCTGGTTATGACAAGCAGAAAGCTTTGGAGCTGGATATTCCTTTGGAAATGGTGAAATCCAAACGAAAGTCAAGGACACCGAAAGGATCAGAGGATGACCAACCAAAGCCGAAAAGACAAAAGAAAGAGAAACGCTCCTCTCGGATCAAGTCAAAAGAGGAAGCAATCAGTACACCCACACCCACTCCCATATCTCCAAAATCTCCCACAGAGAAGAAAACTCTTACCCCAGTTCTCCTCAAGTCCTTCATCCACAAGAACCCATTTCAGCAGAGCGACATATTCAAAGTTTGACACAAGAACCTGCTGCTATGGACACGGAGGCCGGTCACTTAAGTCTTCCACAAGAACCTGGCTTGCCAGCAAAGACGAAAGAAGTGGCTGAAGTCTTGTCTCTTCCACAAGAACCTATTAATGCAGAGCAGGTACCGACAAAGCTGACACAAGAACCTGCATTGGTAGATGAGACAGCCATTGAACCAATTGACACTTCCACCATTCCGAAGACATCAACACATGTTCCCGAAGTCACAACAAAACCACCAGTTGCTGCACCCATTCCTCCATCTCCAGATCAACTGCTTCATAAGTCTATTGAAAATGACTACAATCGAGTGTTGCAATGGCAAAAATGGCGCACAGCCCCCTTGAACTTGTTTATCGAAACTTTTGAAGCCATGAAAGATGAAGAAGAGTTTGCTCTTGAGTGGCTTGAAACCAAGGATCTGAATGAAGCACTACGACTTGAAAAAATAAGACGTGTGTTTTCTTATAAAATGACCAATCGTACTCTCGGAAGGGATAAAGCTCCGATTTGCATTGAGCTCAACAAACCTCCCTTGGACCTAGCTTTTGAAGAAGAAATGAAGATAGTTCATTATGCCATGTTGATATCCAAAGTCAAAACCATCCTGGAAAAAGAACATCAAAATGACCCTGATTGCAGCGTCAGTGGCTTGAAAAATGAGCAAGGTCAAGAGATTGACACGGCCGAAGATGAAGAAGAAGAAGACAAATATGATGATGTCGAGGATGAGGATGATGAGAACGATGACAATGATGATGACGATGATGATTCTGGAAATAATGGTAACAATGGAGCTAATCCAAATTATGACAGTGCCTCAACTCTCTTGGTCGGTCCTGACTATGACACTGTTCCCGAAAGATCTCCAGCTCAGAAATCACCTTCCAATAGTGATGGCACAAGGGAAGCATCACAACAAGATGAAGACGTATCAACTAATCATCCTGAAGATCTGTCTCGAGTTCTCGTTCCACATGTTCAACCCATGGACGAGACTCCAATAAAGCGAGAGGAAGCAGTTGTACATGAGGGAAAACTGCAAGCCTCCCCAATTCATCTCAGCTCAGGAAGTGGTGGCAAAAAGGATGCACCACTTCAAGGAGACCAAGTTGAAACCCCACAAACCAATATTGAAGAAGAATCTCCTCCAGTATCCCCACGAGTAGTCATGAATCTCATGAGAGAAACAGTCCATGCTGCCGAAACCATACATCAACAATACTTGATTAGGCAAAGGGACACCAAGGTCTTGGAAGACTTGTCCAAGAAAGTGGATCAGTTGAAGGCTGCACAAGCTCAACCTCGTCCGCCACCACAAGAGCCATCTCCACCCCCACCGCAAGCAAATCCTGACCAACACCTTCACAAGCGCTTGGCTAAGGAACTCCATGAACTTCACACTGCTGTCAACAAAGTGGCTCGCCAACAGCACGAACTCAAGCACTCACACTTCAGTCTCAAAGAGCGTGTTGACTTAGCTTGCTTAAAGATAGACACTTTTCAAGATAACACATATCAATTGCGACAGTATGCTCTTCAAACTCTCGGGTATGCCCAAGACATTCTGAATGCAATTAATCAACTCCCCATCATTCCTCCTACCACATGTGCCGATGATGCCAAAAAGGGGGAAAAGCTACATCATGATGATGATAGAGATGACGATCATCCGAGGGAGAACACGAGAGAACGATCTCCATCTCATGCACCAAGAAATTCTGAGCAAAGAAGTACAAATCCTCCATCCAAATCTCGTGGTCACCATCCTTCCCAGTCAAGACACTATTCAAATCGTGGCCATTCTCAACCCAGATCACAGTCTCTCAAGCCTCGTCAATCCTATGGCTCTGAATCACAATTTGTATTTGCTAGGATCTCCAAGAGAGAAAAGGCAAACCGAAGGCAGAAACTTATGAAGGACAGAAAGGTAACTATGGATGGAGTAGGAAACTTTGTGGAATACAGACCTTATGAAGAAGGTAGTGGAAAACGTTTTGAGGGTTGCAATGTTCCTACCTGGCTGAAGAAAAAGGACAATCACACTAGACAACATCACATAAGCACCCAAAACGAAAGAATAAAGAGACAAAATAGAGAACTATGGGAGAAACACGAAGAAGAAGCTCAAATAAGAGAGCATGAACTGAAGGAAAGAGAGAGAGAGAGTAAAGAAGCTTATTGAAGATCTCACGAATGTAACCAAACACTCTGAGGATGGTGTCATCTACAATGCAGCTTTCAAAGTGCATGCCGAGTCTGGAAAGAGCTACAAAGAAGGAATGAATTCCTTTGAACTCATCTCATGGTGGAAAGCTGGAGTAATTGCAGGAGCAGACATTCGGGAGGCTTACAACAATTACATAAGCCTCAACATTCGAGGAAAATACGAAGATCTAGTCAAGACAAATCCAATCAAGATCTTCAGAGAACGAATCAACAAGGAAATCGACACCTTCAGAATGCTCAAGCAACAAGAGGAAAGGGACACTCGTGAACGAGAAAAAGCCAAGCCATAAATGTCAAACCTTCTAGATCTGTAAGTTGTTCTTCATTATGTCTATCTTAAAAAGTTTTTGTAATCATCTTTATCCTTATATAAAGTACTCGTTGTTACAAATCTCGTGTCACTTGTCTGAGTTACCTGTCCTTGTCTTTCTTATTAATGGCATTTATCTAGAAAAGACTTGTAAACTCTCGAGTAGGGCTGACTTGTAATAGAAAATCCGTTATGGAACCTTTTATCAGCCTTATAAGAAGAGTATAGGTTTTGGCATCATCAAAAAGGGGGAAATTGTTAGGAACGCTTGTATTAGGATTTTGATGATACCAATGTAACATAGAAAGTAGACCCCTAACCGTATTTACTTTTAATCGCCGCTTTCGTCCTAGACAAAAGTTGCCATAACTCACATGTAATTCGTGTTAAGCTAGTCAAACACACGAAGACGAGTTATGCTTAGTTGTTAGGGTTACCAAGACGAAAGAAGACACGAAGCATGAAGCTCCTTCAACGAGAGTTTACGAGGAGTTGTCATTGAACACGAAAGGGCAGTCTTGTTAACGACAATCCTTCAAGACATTCCTTCTCACTATCAGCAAGAAGAATGTCTCCACTGTCTGACAACATCCTAGGAACAAAAGGACCTCAACTTGTGGGACACACATATCAAGGAGCATTAAATGAAAATGTACTTTTCCTGAAGCTAAAGGACAAAACCCTAAGGCTCTCCATGTTATCAACGTCTACAAGGTACAACCTCATTAATGGAGCATTTAATGCGGGAAGCTCCCCGGTCCTTACCCACTGGTCAATAGGTTTAAAAATTCATCTCCCTCCAACGGATGAATTTTTCCTCACCTATATAAACCCACCTTCACCAACTAAGAAGGTGCTGGTTCTAATCACTCGATCTATATATACGCAAAAGCTCTTAAAACGCTCTCAGCTCTCTCAAGCTTTTGTGAACCAGTGTTAAGGTGTAAAGATACTTGAAGAAGCTCATTGATCCTCATCTTACACCTTAAAGAAGTCTTGCTATTTGTACGAAGCAATCATTCCTCTCAGTCAAGACTTCATCATGTTGGAGAAATCAGAAATCACTTTCTACCAACCTCAACTTTGAAGAAGAAGTTGATAGAGGCGGAGTAAACTCGAGGAGTTGAAAAACCTACGAAGGTTGTCCAGCTCAGTGATCAAGGAAGTCTTTGTGTAATTGTACTAACGAGTGATAGTGCAATCCTTCCATAAGTTGTGGAAGAAGAGTGGAGTAGGCAAAGTTGGCCGAACCACTATAAAACTCTCGTCTCTCTATCTCTTTACTTATGCTTTTCAATTCTGCATCATATAGTTTTTCTCTCTATTACCAAAAGCTCTCGTTATAACAAAACCCGTGCAAAGCAAATAAACGAATTTAACATTTCCGCTACGCTAAAACACCGAAAGGTTGTTTTTAGGGCATAACACGAAAAGAGTCTATTCACCCCCCCCCCCCCCCTCTAGACTCTCGCTACAACTCTATCGGGACCAACAACCTTAATTGTAGAAAATAAAGATAATATAATTAATGAAATTATATATGTTTTTTTATGTTTTTATAATGTGATAAGTGCTAATTCTTAGTAATTTTATTTGCATAATTGATATCAAACTCATATGATTTCATGTTAATTGGAAGCTAAGTATGTGCATATTTGATTCTTTTGTGTCATTTAGGTTATTAGGAGGCATTGGTTGTAACTTTATGTAAATTGGAGCTCAATTTGTTGTGTTTTGACGTCATCTTGACAGAAAGGCAAGTTCCGGAAGTCATTAAACGTCAAGAAAATGAAATAAAGCAAGTGGAAGTATCATGACATGGCCCGAGGACCCAAAGGAAAAAAGTAGATGAAGAAATATGTGTTTTTGAAGTGAAAAACATGGGTCACGCTGGTGGTCACGCCGTGATTGCTAGCGTTACACCATTACGCTTTGTACTTTTTTTTTCTGTCAGGCGAAATCTCGGTAATTTGAGCATATCTCGAGTTAGGAGTGTCCAAATAACGTGATTCAAGTGGCATTCGAAAGGAAACTTAGAGAGCTACAACTTTCAAGAAAACTACAAAGGCTAGTTCGGACGTTTACAACGTGAAAAATGGTCTAGAAACCATAGATATTGTGCAGAGATGCTAGTCACGGTGGCAGTCACGGTAACGTTGACTGTGACCAGCAGAGACCTGCGAGGCTTAGGCCTAGTCACGATGAAGGTCACGCAATGACCTCCATCCTGACTAGGCATTCTGGAAGCAGTTAAAAGGACGGGATTCCAAAAGTATAAAGGATCTTTAGGCATTATTTTCATCAATCTTTCAATTTCCAATCTCCCTCTACACCTTCTCTCCATCCAAACCCTTTAGAACAAAAAATCCATTGTATTCCATCATCTTTTGGAGAAGATTTAGAGGGAGATTAACGTATATAATTGCAACTTTCACTTTCAGTTTCAGATTTACATTCTACAAGTTCTATCAAGTTAAGTTCTCAATTTCTTACTGTTACAGTTTTACATTTCACATAATTTGTAGTTTGAATTATTGTTCATTACTTTAATTGCTTTTAGTTTATCAATTTAATTATAAGTACTTAAACTAGTTAGGGATTTAGATTGAATTGCTTTGTATGAATGTCAACATGAATTAAATTGGAAAACCTAGGGCTTGCAATATCTTTAGATTGAATTTGATTGTGAATTTGGTAAAATGTTTTGAATCTTGCTTGGTTAGGGCCCAACTTTGTAAGGGGATTTTGGATTTGGTGCTTCACCTATGAGAATAGGGATTCACCATAGCCAAACCTATCACAATTCTAACTTACTCTTGAGAAAGGGGAGTTGGAAGGGATAGAGCACACAAGGTATTTGATTAATTGCATCATCTAGTCTATTTGCCATGAGAATGGAATTAGAACTTAGGTGATAGCCCAATGACCATGAGAATGGCATTGGCACTTGCCTTAAACGCCTTTGATAAGTATAAAATCACCGTACTTTGGTACAATAATGTGACGGGTTGACCGATCGTATAATACAACCGGGAACCTCTAGAGTACTGTGTGTAGGTAAATCCAAAAGTCCTCTATCAGGTAATAAATGCAGTATTTATAAGAGACATAGGGAGCAGCACCCGGTCTTCCGGCATGCCGGGCACGTGGTGTTCATGCACCGGGTCCTGGGAAGGCGAGCATGCAGCCGTACACATGGTGCGCTCCTCCTGACAGCAGCAGGACCTTGCCCCGACCGGTTGTCCTTCCCGGTCACCGATCTGAGAGCCGTGAGGTTCCTGAGGCGCTCTGCCTCATGAGGACGGTCGGGCGTCCGGGGGAAGACTGCGGCGAGATGTTGACTGGGCTATATTACAAGGGTGACCGGGCGGACCTGGCGGATACTGCTGACCGGGCTAAACAACCTATATCGGCAGGGTATAATCCCCATCAGCCTTCACTTTCATCATTGGTCTTTGTTTTCCTTAGAATTTATAACACTAAAAAGCATTTGTAAATTGCTATTTAATCTAAGTCCTCTCTTTTATCCTTGTGCACTACTTAATCATTTAGTTGTTTTAAAATTGTCTCTATGCAAACGAATATTCCATTTTGGTTAGCTTTCAAACACTTAATAATCTTGTGTTTAACCCCTCGCTTCGCAATTCCCTTATAGCCATTCCCGGAGGACGACACTCACTAAAACATCACCACTAAAATCAACTTTCATAATGAATTTTGTTTTTAAATAAAGGCAATATAGACATCTAGTTATAAATTAATTAAATGAAAAAAAAAAAAAAACTTAACCTAAATTTTTTTTTAAATGAAAGAAAATGACTGCAAGGTTACTGATTTATAATCTTTGATGTAACTTTGAATGTTATTTATTTAGTTGGGCTAATTATTTGACCAAAGTTTATGTTAAATTTTACATTGTATTTTTTAACATATGCGTAGTATATGTTTTAGAATTATGCCAACTCTGATTGGGGTGAGGTTAGAACCTAAGACCTTTCTTATAGAAATTAATAAGTAAGTTAAAGAATAATAAATAGTTAACGGAATATTCCCTTACTAAAGTTTATTCTTGTTGGTCCCGATAGGGTGGTGAAAGTCTAGAGGGGGGGGGGGGTGAATAGACTTTCAAGCTTTTTCAAATTAAATAACTCTTCGGTAACTTCAACTCTAAATAACAAGTAAATAGAGCGAGTTTGTACTGCACAGCGGAATAATAGTAAAGAGTTATGCCCAACTAGTAAATTAAGTATGCAAGTATAAGTAAGATAGATACAAATGATATGTAAAGTGACAGAGATATCTTGAATATATAAAGGAGATGGTTCACTCAATATATAATAACAATATTCAAGATTGTAAATAAATATCGTGTCACGTCGTCCGTGTGACGAATGTTACATGCAGCACGTCAAACTGGCTTAGAATAAATTAGTATTTAAGCTCGAGAAGTTTGAGTCACATGCATACATGAGAACACACTAAACCCGGATGATTAAGATTAACTGAGAATAGTAAACGGGTTAGTCGGATGAGATAGATAGATATAGCAAATAATGTAAGTGCGGTATGTAAATGAGAGAGGCAATTTATAGTGGTTCGGAAGTGGCGTAATCTTCCTAGTCCACTTTTCTCCTTTCACGTCTAGGAGAAATTCACTATTTTCACACACAGTTACAATAGTGAATAAGTGCTACACAAGCACTTCTTCCGGATGTCTTGCACACAGCTACACCCAACTCCGAGTGTCTCGCACACAGCTACACTCAACTCCGAGTATTTCGCACACAGCTATACTCAACGCCAACTAAGTGTCTTGCACACAGCTACACTTAGCAACTACGAGTGATTTGCACACAGCTACACTCACTAGAGTATTTTTGCACACAGCTATACTCTTTCTACAATTTACAAATACAAGGATTTGTATTTCTCTCTCCAACTAGATTTGAGACTATTCAGACTAAGTCTCTTAGAATATTTTGAGCACTAGCACTTTTGAATTTTGCACTTGTATTGCACTTCTATCTCGTTTTTCTCTATCTCTTCTCACGCTCTTTGTCTTCAAGTCTTCATGGCTTTTTATAGTCAATCAAATATATCCGTTGGAGTGGGATAATTTGATATTTGAAATTTGAATCTTCATAGCCTGATATTGTTGACAGTAGTAGATCTTCAATTTTGATTTGATTTGTCAACTTGCCTGACAAAGTAATTCTTTAGCACAACTTTGATTTTCTAGTTGTTTCTAAAAATATTACTTTAATTGTCAATTTGAATATCCAACGAATCTTTGAAATAAATTCATCTGATAGAATTTATTTCTAGGATAAGTTTTTATATTCATGCCTTCATAAATATTTTTCCGTTCTGATCAAATGTCTTTCAGGCAATTTTGGAGTCTTGTGGCATGTGGGTGGACTTGGAGTAAATTCCTTCGAATTTATCCAATTTCTGATCATCTTGCTCTTTTGCCACATTGTGCTCCTTTGACTTGAACATCGTGCTCCTTGACTTTGAACATTGTGCTTCTTTCGATACATTGTGCTCTTCTGACAACATTGTGCTTCTTAGGTGGCATTGTCACGTGCTCTTCTGACAACATTGTGCTTCTTAGGTGGCATTGTGCTCTTCTGACAGCATTGTGCTTCTTAGATAGTATTGTGCTCCTTCGCATTGTGCTCCTTCGGACACATTGTGCTTCTTTAGCACACATTGTGCTCTTTTGAACACATCGAGCTCCTTCAAAATCTGCCTTAAGAAAAATAGGTATGATCGTTTAAAGTAAGGACCTCCACCATTTCGCCGTTAGGCTCATCCGGTCATTCCTTGCAACGCCATTGCTTTATGCTTCTTTCACGGATGAATACTCGTAGGACCAAAATTAATTTCTCAAATTAATTTTGTTCTTCCTATGGTAGATTCCTTTTGATTTCAATATTCTGATTTATGATGCTTGTACTAAAGGCTTAAAAACTAAGGGGATCTAAAAATACATTTGGCTCATCAAAACTTACAAAAATATTCCTATCAATTTCCCCCCTTTTTGATGACGCCAAAACCTATACTCAGTCATTTGGCTTGTCTTTTAAAAACAATTATTTTTCAAAAGATTTTATTAACTTAGACATAGCCAAGATGAGTTTAACAAATGATTTTGACTCTAGGAAAGGTATTTTTAGCCACTATATTCCTATTTCGCATTTTTTGGAATTTTAATGATAATGAATTTTTGCATTTTTCCAATTCATGCGATTTGATACACTCTAAGCTAAAAATATTACCTTTCAAGACAAATAATAAAATTAAGAAACAACTTAATAGCATCATAAACAGATAATTCAAATCATTTCAAATTGTTTCATGGGTTCATGTACCCGTGGACCCCAAAAATTGTACCAATCATACAAATCATCTAATCACTTTGTTTCTCTTTTCCTTGAGCACATTGTTAATATGGTTCTGAACATCAACGAAATTGTCACTAATGGCAAAGTTGTTACATACCTGCCCAACTGAATAGTAGTTGAAAGCTTCAGTGATGTTGCTCCCGGGCAGTATACCTTCCTCATACCATATGATGCACTCTTCTAGACTTTTCCCATCTTGTAGCTCGGCATCATTGACTTTGATGTAGTCCCTTAGAACCATAATCATCAAGGCTCTAGCATAGCTTTGAATTCTTCTGAAATTTTCACTTGAAACCCACATGTTTTGATCACTAGGACCACTTTTCTTCATTCCTTTTGGTAGATCATTCAAAGTGGTGCACCAACTTTGGGATTTCAACTCTACCATCTCTCGGTGTGGATTCCAAATAAAGAGCTGCACGGTTGTACCAATTTATTTGCTCAATGTTTCCTCCTGCACAAACAATATCACGAAAAGAACGGTTAGTGGTATTTGCACTGCTTGATCATCCTGGACTGCCAGCTTCACCACTACCGAACCAATACTCCAATCCTCCTCTTCTTGGTGCATTTCTTCCAACAGATCTGCCTCCTCCACCTCTACTACTGCTTGTGCCAACATTTCTGCTAGCCATGGCAGTCATCATCATCTCAATCATGCTCTCCAAATGACTGAATCTCTCTTCCCCCTTTTTGGCGTAATCAAGAAGTGTATGAACCGATTCACGAAGAAATGAAATGGATTCGGAAATATTCTCATAAGAACCCCGAAGACAGCCCACTTTGGTGTTAACTGAGATGAGATCCGTGTGGACATCACTAATCTGCTTTTCATGTTGATGAACAACATTAAGAATACCTTGGCTTTGGCTCACGGCAATTGCTTCATTTGCCTTTCCAGAATTCTTGAGGATTTGGGAAAGTTGGATATAGAACTCATTGAGTTGCCCTTTGACATTGTTATTCAAACTTCCAACTTGTCTTTCAAGTGCTTGGTGGGTATCAATCAAATGTTGTTGACTTCTCCGATTTTCATCAAAAGATGCTTCGAATTTTCCACCTTGAACATTGACAACTTGATCCACATGAGTGTAGATCCCTTGAAACATGCTCTCCATTCGGTCAACAAGGCTTAAGACAACATTCTCCAGATTTTTTAATGTCTCATTTGTAGGTGTGCCATCAAGTTCTTGCTCTTCTCGGGATGAGGGAAAACACCTTGCTCCTTCTTGAGCAAAATTGGCTTCAAGCATGTGAGATTGAGCTTGATTTTCCACTAGATTTCCTTCCCTTTCCGGAGTGTGTAGCACGTGAGTGTCACCATGTGCACTTTCTGCATTAATAGATTGAATTTCCTCCGTATGTTGACTAGCTTGCATGGCATTTTGGTCTTGACTTATTTCAGTGAGATTTAACACACTCACATCATATAAGCCACTATCCATCAAATGTACACCATACGTGACATTTTCTTCAACATCCCTTGTCACAAATTCGGCCATATCAACTAAAAAATTTTCTTCAGTAGGCAAATCACTTTGAACAGTGCAATCAACAGTAGCTTCGGCCAATTTGGCTTTCAATTTATTCACAAATGCTCCATTCACTGTAGACAACAAGGTTGCATGGCAAACATCAAAATTGCCAATCCAATTTAATGAAAACAATTCTTTTTCTTGCATACTTGGTCCCTTAGTCATCAACTCATCATAAGGACCAAGTCTCCATTTTCTCCAATTTAGGACTCTACGGTATTCATTCACTAATACAAAGTCTAAACCTTCAACTTGATGAATCTCCTCATTCAACATTGTTTCCAATTCGGCAATTTGGGAAAAAGGATTTAAGAAACTTTGGCTTGCATTTGGGTTAAGACATGTGGTAGGATTTTGGCTTGTGGTAGGGTTAAGGCTTGAGGTAGGGTTATGGCTTGTGTTTGGATTTTGGCTTGATGTAGGGTTTTCACGGGATTGAGAGGGTAGACCAAGAATTTCTGCAATTGGTCTTTTTCTAGCTGGGATACCTCTCGGCTTCCTCTTTCTTTTGGAATTTAGATCACTAATCACTTCATGATCTTTAAACAAGATTCTATTACTTCCAAAAGGCTTCTTTGACCTCATAGTCAACCCTTTTCTTTTGATAATCTCACCAATGAGCAAACCGAACCCTAATATACGGTTGAACTTCCCATTCCTTATTTTTGCACCTTTCACAAAGTGTGCAATTCGGCTCAAGACAAGCTTACTCCAATCACCCCTAACAACATTCATGATAGCATGTACATAACCAATTCTTACAGGTGAAATATCTTCCATGCTATTTAATTTGCACAACACACATTTGTAGAGAATTTTAACAAGCATTTCATACTCCAACTTCAACTCAGATTTTTGACCGGAAAGATTTGGTTCGAGAGAGGCATTCTCATTCCGAATTTCTGTCCAAATTTCCGTATGATCATATAAATGAACATCTAAGTCCAACAGAGGTTGTTCTGGACTAGATATGGGCAGTCCAAAGGTTGTGTGTAACTCGTGTTCATCAATGGTGATGAGAGTTCCATTCACGGTGGACTCAATGGTCCATCCAACAACCTTGGCATTCACATAAAACTCTGCTACATCTTCATCATAAAATCCAGAATATGGGTAAGAACATAACCTCATTAGATTGATTTGTTGAAGTGCATTGATGATTCTTTGTGCAAGATGAGAGTTCTCGGCTTCTTTGAGGAATCCTTGAGGGTCAAAACTTCCTCCGGCCTTGATTCCCACTGCTAGCTTTGTAAGGTTGAGTTGTGTGGTGTGTTCTTCATTCGGTTGTGACCTTGTATCTCCAATGGTGGCCATAATGCGATTGATATTTTTAGGAGATTTGAGGGATTGAGAATTTTTGGAAAAAGAGGTTTGTATTTCGGCTATGGAAGATGAAAGGCTTTTGAAAATTTAAGTGTGATGGTGGCTTCTCCAACCGATTGGGTAGAAAAGAGGTGTCTTTACACAAATATCCTCACAATTAAATGTTGACTTTTAATAAGTGAGGGGTATTTTTGATATTCCAATAGCTTCCAACCTTGGACCTAACTGATAGTTAGTTTAGGTTATATATTCTCCATCTAATTTGTCTGCTGATGTGGCGCCAAAAATTTAGATACTCGGACTGATTTTACCTGAAATAAAATTCAAAGAGCACTAAATTTGTTCGAAAATAATATGTATGAATATACACGTTTTTATGTAGATGGAAGAAAGAGAAATCTATTCTTTCTAGACTATTTATTGTGCACAACTACCATAAAAAGGTGTTCTCATTTAAAACATTCGATCATCACACCATCTTATCACTCTTAAATGGTAAGATTTGGCATATCTAAATGATTTCTACTTGTATATATGTATATAGATATACGGTTAGAAAGATATATAAGCACTATGTGCTTTAACACCATTTAATAGATATAGGTGGATTTTAAAAAGATGTGACATTTTTTGCATGTGTGACACATAGGCACGAAAATTTAAATCAGATAAAGTGTCGAAATATCAGATGAAAAATTGAGCTTTTAATTAGAATAGAGTTTAGAAACTTAGCTCAATTCAATCATGCCCATCTCGTGTCTCAATTTCGAAAATCTTGATTCACACAGAGGCTTTGTGAGAATATCAGCTAATTGATTCTCGGTCGGGATATATTCAATTGATAATTCCTTCTTTTCAACATGATCCCGGATAAAATGATGTCTCACATCAATGTGTTTAGTTCTTGAATGTAACACGGGATTATGTGTTAAGGCAATAGCACTTGTATTGTCACACAATATATTGACATTTTCACAATTCACGTCATAATCTTTCAGCTGTTGTTTCATCCAAAGAATTTGCGCACAACAACTTCCAGCAGCTATATATTCAGCTTCGGCTGTACTTGTAGCTATGGAGTTTTGCTTTTTGCTGAACCATGATACCAACCTTCCCCCTAAGAACTGGCACGTTCCTAAGGTACTTTTGCGATCGATTTTACATCCTGCAAAATCTGCATCTGAGAAACCAGTTAGTGTAAAATTACCTTCTTTGGGATACCATAATCCCACATTGACTGTTCCTTTTAAGTATCGGATGATTTTCTTGGTAGCAAGAAGATGACTCTCTTTTGGCTTTGACTGGAACCTAGCACATACTCCCACTGAATAAGATATATCTGGTCGACTTGCAGTGAGGTATAGTAATGATCCAATCATTCCTCGATATTTTGTTTCGTCAACATCCTTGCCTTCATCATCTTTATCTAATCGTAAAGATGTGCTCATCGGGATCTTGATTGAGGGTTTTCCATCTTGACCAAATTTCCTTATCAGATCTTTTGTGTACTTGGCCTGATTGATGAATATTCCTTCGCTGAGTTGCTTTACTTGTAAACCAAGAAAGTAGTTCAATTCTCCCATCATGCTCATCTCAAACTTATTCTGCATGAGCTTAGAAAATTTCTCACAAAGAATTTTATTAGTACTTCCAAAGATAATATCATCAACATAAATTTGTACCAATAAAATGTGATCATTTTCTTGAATTCTAAATAAGGTTTTATCAACAAGGCCTTTTGTGAAACCACAGTTAATTAGGAACGTTGATAGGGTGTCATACCAAGCTCTCGGTGCTTGTTTTAACCCATATAACGCCTTCTTTAATCTGTAGACCTTATTAATATCACCTTTTACCTCGAAACCGGGAGGTTGCTCAACGTAGACTTCCTCTTCAAGTAATCCATTTAAAAATGCACTTTTCACGTCCATTTGGTAGACAGTGAAATTCTTGTATGCGGCATAAGCTAGAAATATTCTGATGGCTTCTAGTCTTGCAACGGGTGCAAACGTTTCATCGAAATCTATGCCTTCTTCTTGTGAATATCCTTTTGCCACTAAACGTGCTTTATTTCGAATGACGATTCCATCCTCATTAGCTTTATTCCGAAAGACCCATTTTGTTCCAATTACATTGTAATTTTCAGGTCTTGGAACTAATTCCCATATGTCATTTCTCTTAAATTGTTCAAGCTCTTCTTGCATTGCATTGATCCAATCTGGATCACTTAGTGCTTCTTCAATGCTTGTGGGCTCCACTTGAGAAAGAAAACAAGAGAATAAAGAATTTATACTTGAGGACCTTGTTTTTACTCCTTCTCGTGGATCTCCAATCACTAGCTCTGGAGGGTGATTTTTAGCCATCTCAAGTCAGGTTGTAGATTGTATGAGCTTTCCACGTTTCCCTGTTCAGTAGGTAAATTGGAGGTAGACACATTTTGCTCATCAGATTGATCTCCAATTTGTGTATTGACTTGAGAGTTTTGATTTTCCACGTGTGCATCTTCATTGGCTTCCACGTGTCCTTCACTATTGCAATCAATGTCCAATTGCTCCATACCCTGTACAATTTGATCTTTAAAAGATATGTCAGCATCATTAAATGATTTTTCAACTTGACAAATCTCCTGATCATTTTTGTTGCTTTGGGTTTCCTTCATATGAGCTTCATCAAATGTGACACGAATTGATTCTTCTACCACCATTGATTTCTTGTTCAATACTCTGAATGCTTTACTGGTAGATGAATATCCTAAAAATATTCCTTCATCTGCACGCTCATCAAAAGTCTTTAGATATGTTTTTCCATTATTAAGAATAAAACATTTGATACCAAAAGTATGGAAATAGTTGAGTTTAGGTTTTCTCCCTTTCCATAATTCGTACGGAGTTTTATTGTAAGACTTATGTATCAAGCTTCGATTTTGTGTGTAGCAAGCGGTGTTGATTGCTTCAGCCCAATATCTTTTAGGTAGCTCGGCTGACGTAATCATCACTCGTGCGGCTTCTTTTAGCGTTCTATTTCTTCTTTCGGCTACACCGTTTTGTTGAGGTGTACGTGCGGCAGATAGTTGATGTAGAATTCCTTGGGAATTGCAGTAGGCTTTAATCACTTGATTCACGAACTCAATTCCACGATCCGTTCGGATTTTTGAAATTTTCAAGTCTTTCTCATTTTGTAGTAGCTTCAGTAGCTCTGGCAACTTTTGCTCCACTTCATTTTTCTTTTTGAGAAATATTGTCCATGTGTACCTGGAAAAGTCATCAACAACAACTACTGTATATTTCTTACCACTTAGACTTGCTGGGTCTACTGGACCAAATAGATCCATGTGTAGTAGACTTAGCGTTCTTGTTGTAGATTCTTGAGCTTTGGATTTGAAAGATGACTTGACTTGCTTTCCTCTTTGGCAAGCATCACATATTTGATCTTTCTTGTAGACAATGTCGGGTAGACCTTCAACTAATTTGTTTCTTGCTAGCTTGTTGATAGTCTTGAAGTTTAGATGATTCAACTTCTTGTGCCATTCCCAACTTGTTGCGTGTGAGTTGTTTGCTAGTAGACACACTGATACTTTTGTTGTGTTCCAATCCACAACGTACATATTTTTCTTTCTTATTCCTTCGAGAACAACTTCTCCTGTGGAATTATTTTTCACTTGGCACTTCTCTTTGAAGAACTCTACTAGATATCCTTTGTCACAAAATTGACTTGTACTTAACAAGTTGAATTTTAGACCTTCAACAAAGGATACATCTTCGATTTTCAAACCATTTCGAAATATTGTACCGATTCCTTTTGTTATGCCGTATCGTTCATTTCCACCGAATACGACTTTTGGTCCTTCGATATTTTTAAGATTCACAAGACTTGGTTTATTTCCAGTCATGTGTCTAGAACATCCACTATCGAAGTACCAAACTTCCTGCAAATGAATTAAACATTTTTAGGTACCCAACTTGACTTGGGTCCTTGGGTGTTAGTCATTTTTGGTACCCAAATCCACCTTGTACTCACTGATCTAAGTTTAGGTGATTGGTAACCATTAAACACATTATAATCATATTTAATTTTTGAAAACATTTTTTGTGCCGGTTTTTGAAAATTGACTCGATTTCTTGGCACGTGGGATGTAGATTGTTTGGGCCTGTGATAAGCATTAAATCTGGACTTAGTCCATGGTTTAATATTTCCAAACCAATCTTGTTTAGAGGGATAGAGTCTCCCTGCCCCAATCCTCGGATTTCTTCCCATTTTCCTATGAGGACTTTGTGCACTAGACTCATTGGTGTATTTCCATTTAGGAACAAACTTTTGTCTTTTAGTGTACTGTTTGGACGAAATATTGTTTCTTTGAGGCTTTGGTCCAACAGTGTTAATTTTGACATCAGTTTGGTAACCAATTCCTTGTCTCACTGTGCTTTCTTGACCTTTTACAAATTTTACTACTTGAACTTTATTACTTAAAGTAGTAGTAGAATTGGTCAATTTCTCGGAGGCTTGAGAACGCGATAGATCATAACCAAGTCCGGTTTTATCACTTGAGGGTTTTTGCATATTTACCATTTTGTCCATTATTTTGGATGAATGCGTAAATGTTGCTATAACCTCTCTGAGGTTGTGTTCTCTCACTTCCCTTGATTTACACTCTTCTTGAAGACAAATAATTTTATCTTTCAAGTCTTTCACTTCAAGTAGAGCATTTTGCAATTTTTCATTTAATTGATCTTTTTCAAGAATCAGATGATTATTGCGCTCTTTGAGTTGAGAGTGAGTGTCCATTACGGTTTGACATTCTTCCATTAAGTGAAAGAGGGACTCTCTAGAAAATGAAGAATTAACAGAGTCATAAGATTTAGATGTTACCTCATTTTCTTCATGTCCATTAGCCATAAGACACATGTCCTCGTGTGCTGTGTTGTTGGAGATGCTCATGCAAAACATTGCATTGTCATCCTTTGAGGTGTTACTTTCATCATTTGAAGATTCTTCTGACTCACTTATTTCAAGTGGGTCACTGATGAGTGCTTTTCTTCTTTCTTTTAAACTTTTATCTTTGGGCTTGAATTCTTCCTGTTGAGGGTTAGTAACATTTGTGTATTGACTTTTACTCACCTTGGGATATGGACAACTTGCTGCAAAGTGTCCCGGTTTTCTACAGTTGTAACACAAATTTGAATCTTCCTCAATAATTTCTTTCTTCGAATTCTTCGTTGTATTCCATGATTTCCCTTGTGGATTTTTCTTGTAGTTGCTTCTCTTCATGAATTTCCTGAATTTCTTGACAAAGAGAGCAAATTGATCATTAGGCAATAATTCAACATTTTGTACTGACCTTGAGGTTGATGGTTGCTCGGCTATAAGCGCGTTGTTCTTTTCTTCATGATCTTCCTCTAATCTTGATTTCATCTCAAATTCATAAGCTTTTAGATCACTAAAGAGCTTATCGGTTGATAGGGTTTTTAGATCCCTATGATCTCTCATGGCTGTGACCTTCATGTCCCATGTAGATGGTAGACCATGTAGAATTTTAAGTGAGATTTCTTTTTGATTAATATCTTTTCCAAGATCATTAATCTCTCCTAAGATTTTTGGCAAATCTTGTTTCCATGTCGGTAATATTCTCGCCGTTAGCATTTTGAAATCCTCGAATTTCTTTAATGCTATAGTGAGTTTATTATCCTTTTCTTGTTCGTCTCCTTCACCAATTTGAATGAGCGTTTCCCATACTTCCTTCGCGGATCGACACTTTCGGACTTTTGGAAATATCGTGTCATCGATAGATTTAAACAAAATATCCTTGGCAATATTGTCCAAGTTATTTCTTGTTCTATCTTCACGAGACCATTCCACTTTTGGTTTTGGAATGTATTGCGGAGTCTCACTTGTTAGTTCGGATGAAGTGTTGACTTGCAAAATCTCAATAGGACCACTCGTAACCACTTCCCACATTTCATCATGTAATGCGGATAAATGTACCTGCATGCGAATTTTCCAATCATCAAATTTTTCTAAGGAAAATAATAAATTTTGGGCAAGAGCATTATCTCTTTTAATCATCTTGATTTTTCGAGATCTGTCTGGCAGTCAAAATTGACTCAAATAGACAACCCTCTGATACCAATTGTTGGTCCCGATAGGGTGGTGAAAGTCTAGAGGGGGGGGGGGTGAATAGACTTTCAAGCTTTTTCAAATTAAATAACTCTTCGGTAACTTCAACTCTAAATAACAAGTAAATAGAGCGAGTTTGTACTGCACAGCGGAATAATAGTAAAGAGTTATGCCCAACTAGTAAATTAAGTATGCAAGTATAAGTAAGATAGATACAAATGATATGTAAAGTGACAGAGATATCTTGAATATATAAAGGAGATGGTTCACTCAATATATAATAACAATATTCAAGATTGTAAATAAATATCGGTGTCACGTCGTCCGTGTGACGAATGTTACATGCAGCACGTCAAACTTGCTTAGAATAAATTAGTATTTAAGCTCGAGAAGTTTGAGTCACATGCATACGTGAGAACACACTAAACCCGGATGATTAAGATTAACTGTGAATAGTAAACGGGTTAGTCGGATGAGATAGATAGATATAGCAAATAATGTAAGTGCGGTATGTAAATGAGAGAGGCAATTTATAGTGGTTCGGAAGTGGCGTAATCTTCCTAGTCCACTTTTCTCCTTTCACGTCTAGGAGAAATTCACTATTTTCCACACACAGTTACAATAGTGAATAAGTGCTACACAGCACTTCTTCCGGATGTCTTGCACACAGCTACACCCACTCCGAGTGTCTCGCACACAGCTACACTCAACTCCGAGTATTTCGCACACAGCTATACTCAACGCCACTAAGTGTCTTGCACACAGCTACACTTAGCAACTACGAGTGTTTTGCACACAGCTACACTCACTAGAGTATTTTGCACACAGCTATACTCTTTCTACAATTTACAAATACAAGGATTTGTATTTCTCTCTCCAACTAGATTTGAGACTATTCAGACTAAGTCTCTTAGAATATTTTGAGCACTAGCACTTTTGAATTTTGCACTTGTATTGCACTTCTATCTCGTTTTCTCTATCTCTTCTCACGCTTTTGTCTTCAAGTCTTCATGGCTTTTTATAGTCAATCAAATATATCCGTTGGAGTGGGATAATTTGATATTTGAAATTTGAATCTTCATAGCCTGATATTGTTGACAGTAGTAGATCTTCAATTTTGATTTGATTTGTCAACTTGCCTGACAAAGTAATTCTTTAGCACAACTTTGATTTTCTAGTTGTTTCTAAAAAATTACTTTAATTGTCAATTTGAATATCCAACGAATCTTTGAAATAAATTCATCTGATAGAATTTATTTCTAGGATAAGTTTTTATATTCATGCCTTCATAAATATTTTTCCGTTCTGATCAAATGTCTTTCAGGCAATTTTGGAGTCTTGTGGCATGTGGGTGGACTTGGAGTAAATTCCTTCGAATTTATCCAATTTCTGATCATCTTGCTCTTTTGCCACATTGTGCTCCTTTGACTTGAACATCGTGCTCCTTGACTTTGAACATTGTGCTTCTTTCGAACATTGCTCCTTGACTCATTGTGCTTCTTAGATACATTGTGCTTCTTAGCATTGTGCTCTACAGCATTGTGCTCCTTTAGTAAGCATCGTGCTCCTCGGACACATTGTGCTCTTTTAGACACATCTCCTTCAAAATCTGCCTTAAAAAAAATAGGTCCTTGGGGGAATCGATCTCGGTGTGATCGTTAGAGTAAAGACCTCTACCATTTCGCCGTTAGGCTCATCCAATCATTCCTTGCAACGCCATTGCTTTATGCTTCTTTCACGGATGAATACTCGTAGGACCAAAATTAATTTCTCAAATTAATTTTGTTCTTCCTATGGTAGATTCCTTCTGATTTCAATATTCTGATTTATGATGCTTGTACTAAAGACTTAAAAACTAAGGGGATCTAAAAATACATTTGGCTCATCAAAACTTACAAAAATATTCCTATCAATTCTAACAGAGTTTAGGTTATTTAAGGTGATATGTAAAGTGACAGAGATATCTTGAATATATAAAGGAGATGGTTCACTCAATATATAATAACAATATTCAAGATTGTAAATAAATATCGTGTCACGTCGTCCGTGTGACGAATGTTACATGCAGCACGTCAAACTGGCTTAGAATAAATTAGTATTTAAGCTCGAGAAGTTTGAGTCACATGCATACATGAGAACACACTAAACCCGGATGATTAAGATTAACTGAGAATAGTAAACGGGTTAGTCGGATGAGATAGATAGATATAGCAAATAATGTAAGTGCGGTATGTAAATGAGAGAGGCAATTTATAGTGGTTCGGAAGTGGCGTAATCTTCCTAGTCCACTTTTCTCCTTTCACGTCTAGGAGAAATTCACTATTTTCCACACACAGTTACAATAGTGAATAAGTGCTACACAAGCACTTCTTCCGGATGTCTTGCACACAGCTACACCCAACTCCGAGTGTCTCGCACACAGCTACACTCAACTCCGAGTATTTCGCACACAGCTATACTCAACGCCAACTAAGTGTCTTGCACACAGCTACACTTAGCAACTACGAGTGATTTGCACACAGCTACACTCACTAGAGTATTTTTGCACACAGCTATACTCTTTCTACAATTTACAAATACAAGGATTTGTATTTCTCTCTCCAACTAGATTTGAGACTATTCAGACTAAGTCTCTTAGAATATTTTGAGCACTAGCACTTTTGAATTTTGCACTTGTATTGCACTTCTATCTCGTTTTTCTCTATCTCTTCTCACGCTCTTTGTCTTCAAGTCTTCATGGCTTTTTATAGTCAATCAAATATATCCGTTGGAGTGGGATAATTTGATATTTGAAATTTGAATCTTCATAGCCTGATATTGTTGACAGTAGTAGATCTTCAATTTTGATTTGATTTGTCAACTTGCCTGACAAAGTAATTCTTTAGCACAACTTTGATTTTCTAGTTGTTTCTAAAAATATTACTTTAATTGTCAATTTGAATATCCAACGAATCTTTGAAATAAATTCATCTGATAGAATTTATTTCTAGGATAAGTTTTTATATTCATGCCTTCATAAATATTTTTCCGTTCTGATCAAATGTCTTTCAGGCAATTTTGGAGTCTTGTGGCATGTGGGTGGACTTGGAGTAAATTCCTTCGAATTTATCCAATTTCTGATCATCTTGCTCTTTTGCCACATTGTGCTCCTTTGACTTGAACATCGTGCTCCTTGACTTTGAACATTGTGCTTCTTTCGAACATCGTGCTCCTTGACTTTGAACATTGTGCTTCTTACGATACATTGTGCTTCTTAGGTGGCATTGTGCTCTTCTGACAGCATTGTGCTCCTTTAGTAAGCATCGTGCTCCATCGGACACATTGTGCTCTTTTAGACACATCGTGCTCCTTCAAAATCTGCCTTAAGAAAAAATAGGTCCTTGGGGGGAATCGATCTCGGGTGTGATCGTTTAGAGTAAAGACCTCTACCATTTCGCCGTTAAGCTCATCCAATCATTCCTTGCAACGCCATTGCTTTATGCTTCTTTCACGGATGAATACTCGTAGGACTAAAATTAATTTCTCAAATTAATTTTGTTCTTCCTATGGTAGATTCCTTCTGATTTCAATATTCTGATTTATGATGCTTGTACTAAAGGCTTAAAAACTAAGGGGATCTAAAAATACATTTGGCTCATCAAAACTTACAAAAATATTCCTATCAATTCTAACAGAGTTTAGGGTTATTTAAGGGAATGAAATAATATAATAGAGGGTAAATAAGAAAAATCATTAAAAATATACTAAAATCAAAATAATATTAACCATTCATTTTAAGAAACAATGGTACCGACATTTTTTTGTTCCAAGTTAAGGGCCTAACATTATTGACTCTTTTTAGAATTGTAGATAGAAATAAATTAGTGGCTACAACAAAAAATAATACATATGCATTTAATTAATTTAGAATTAGATGCCTATAATGCCTTTATTTTAAAAAATTATTCATTATAAAAAAAATTAAAAAGAGACATAATTTCATTAGTTATATTATCTTTATTTTCTACAATTCAAATATTCATTACCTTCAAATTTATTAATTTATTATATTCACTACATTGTCCATTGTCCTCTTTTTACATTATCTTGTAATTAAATTTCAAAGTTATAATACAAAATATGTTATATATATTTATTTACCAAATATTTTATACAAATATAATAAATATTAATATTTTGTTCAATACTTTCACATGATAACATACGACACACATCTCACAATGCATGAAACATGTAGGGGAAAAACTACCACTACCAAATATCAATAGGTGGTTGTAAGATAAAGAGTTAATAGCACAACTAAGATTCCATCATATACACAACAATGCAAATCTAAAGCTTATACACCATAACCTCATTGCACGATGAATTCATCTATGCCACAACTGGTAATCCAATTGCACATGACACACTACCAATATTTATAAATAAATAATAATAAAAAAAAGAACATGTACTGAAGATGAAGACAATGTCAATGCTACCCAAAAGAGAATTTAGAAGAATTAGAGAAATTTCAACTAAAAGTAGTATGTATTTAGACTATCGTTTTTAGACTAAGTATTTAAACTAGCGTTATTACAAAGTTGCAAATATTTATTTTAGTGACAATATAATAAATCTCTCATATATAATATTGCATTTATATACTTTAAATTACCCATTTATATTAAAGTCTTACTAGAACTCTAACCACAAATCTTACTGCCGTAATCTTATCAAACAACTAGTTTTTTACGCGCATTGCGCGATTGGGATAATGCCCAATGCTTTTTTTTTTAAAATAAGTACTTTAAAGTATATTAAGACAGGATTATATTGAAATTGTTCATGCATAGATAATTGAATGTTGAATTTGCGTATTTAAATAGGTAATTCTTCTCCCAAAGGTTGAGTCCCCAACCCCAAGGGCCCCCCACACTCCGACCCGACAGAGCATTGTGGGAAGTTGTAAATCACGGTGACCCAATGGTTTAGCAGACAGGGCCAAATGCTGATACGCACAAGGAATCTGCCCACTTTGGACATAATTCCCGCACTGCCGCCGCCGAGGTTCAAACCTTTGTCTCTTCTCCCAAATACTACCCACTAAACCATTGAGCTAAGCCCGTGCGGGTTAAATAGGTAATTCTAAGTTTACAAATGCAAGATAATATAGTCAAGATTGATTATAATTGTCAATAAAATAATTGTATAGGTATCGTTGAAACCAAATACGGGACATAAGGGAGAACAAATAAAAATTAGGACATAAAATATTAAATATATACTAATATTGTTTGAGGAGATTCCGACATTAGGATTTGTGGTTTAGTTCTATTAAGACTTTAATATTAGAATTAGATTAA
Source organism: Ipomoea nil (assembly GCF_001879475.1). Classification (NCBI taxonomy): domain Eukaryota; kingdom Viridiplantae; phylum Streptophyta; class Magnoliopsida; order Solanales; family Convolvulaceae; genus Ipomoea; species Ipomoea nil. The sequence goes on from NW_017619532.1 coordinate 2,981,389, forward strand.
TGGTGTAGTTATAATTCTATATTAGACTTTAATATTAGAATTAGACTAACATTGAATTAACGGAAAAATTAAATGGATAATCATATAATTAAGGATAAATTAGAAAATCTTAAAAGAAAAAATTAAAACCTGAACAATATGAACCATTCATTTGATTTAATAATTTGGCGGTCATTTTTTCTACCCAATGTTAATAATTAAATAAATTCGCTGGTCAAATCCGCTAACGTTAACCGCTAACTGCTGATTGTCAAACAAGGACATTGCGAGGTAGTTCTCACTTCAATTTGTTGTGTGATTTGAATACTCTCGTTGTCACAAAATCTCTCAAGTAGTTAATATGGTTGGCTTTATTAATTATATTTTTTTAATTTTTTCATGGTATTAATAAAATACTTGGTTAATAAATATATAGCATTATTTTGTATTATAACTTTGATATTTAATTAGAAAAATAGTGCACAAAAAAGATAATAGATAATGTAGTGAATATAATCAATTGATGAATTTGAATGTAAAAATTTTTACATTTGAGAAAAATAAAGACAATATAACTAATGAAAATATTTCTTTTAATTAATTTATTGATAATTAATAAAAAAAATTTCACTGAATAAAGACATTGTAAGGATAATGTAGTGAATATAATCAATTAATAAATTTGAATATAAAGAATGTTTATATTGAAGAAAAATAAAGACAATATAACTAATAAAATTATTTCTCTTATTTAATTGATTGATAATGAATATTTTTTTTTTTTGAATAAAGGCATTGTGGACACATAATTCTAACTTAAAGAAATGCATATGTATTATTTTTTGTTGTAACTACTAAATTATTATTTATATAATTTAATAAGAGTAAAATAGAGTACTAATTATGCCAACTTTGATTGGGATGGGGTTCGAACCTAATACCTTTTTTTTTTTATTAAAATCAATGAGTAAGTTAACAGTGAACTAACGGCAATTCTTAAAATTTTAACGGAATTAGTAACGGTGTGTGGCTATTTTAGGAAATTTTAGTGTAAAATTTAAATCTGATCAATCTTTTAATTAATCTGAGCCATTCATTTGATTAAAATCTGTGACCGCCATTTTTTCTACCCATTATAGGCCTAACTCTCTTGGGCTCTTATTAGTATAGTAGATAGTAGATATTAGTATATATTTAATATTTTATGCTTTAATTTTTATTTGCTTCCCTTATGTCCCGTATTTGGTTTCAATCATACCCATATAATTATTTTATTGACAATTACAATTAATCTTAACTATATTATTTTGCATTTTTAAACTTAGAATTACTAATTTAAATATGCAAATTTAACATTCAATTATCTATATATGAACAATTCTAATATAATCTTGCCTTGATATACCTTAAAATACTTATTTAAGAAAAACATTGGGCATTATCCCAATCGCGCAATGCGCGTAAAAAACTAGTATCTACTATACTAATAAGAGCCCAAGAGAGTTAGGCCTATAATGTTAGAAAAAATGGCGGTCACAGATTTTAATCAAATGAATGACTCAGATTAATTAAAAGATTGATCAGATTTAAATTTTACACTAAAATTTCCTAAAATACCCACACACCGTTACTAATTCCGTTAAAATTTTAAGAATTGCCGTTAGTTCACCGTTAACTTACTCATTGATTTCAATAATAAAAAAAAAGGTCTTAGGTTCAAACCTCATCCCAATCAAAGTTGGCATAATTAGTACTCTATTTTACTCTTATTAAATTATATAAATAATAATTTAGTAGTTACAACAAAAAATAATACATATGCATTTCTTTAATTTAGAATTATGTGTCCACAATGCCTTTATTCAAAAAAAAAAAATATTCATTATCAATCAATTAAATAAGAGAAATAATTTTATTAGTTATATTGTCTTTATTTTTCTTCAATATAAAAATTCTTTATATTCAAATTTATTAATTGATTATATTCGCTACAATGTCTTTATTCAGTGAAAAGAATTTATTAATTATCAATAAATTAATTAAAAGAAATATTTTCACTAGTTATATTGTCTTTATTTTTCTCAAATGTAAAAATTTTTACATTCAAATTCATCAATTGATTATATTCACTACATTATCTATTATCGTTTTTGTGCACTATTTTTCTAATTAAATATCAAAGTTATAATACAAAATAATGCTATATATTTATTTACCAAGTATTTTATTAATACCATGAAAAAATTAAAAAAAAATATAATTAATAAAGCCAACCATATTAACTACTTGAGAGATTTTGTGACAACGAGAGTATTCAAATCACACAACAAATTGAAGTGAGAACTACCTCGCAATGTCCTTGTTTGACAATTAGCAGTTAGCGGTTAACGTTAGCGGATTATACTAGCGGATTTGACCAACGAATTTATTTAATTATTAACATTGGGTAGAAAAAATGACCGCCAAATTATTAAATCAAATGAATGGTTCATATTGTTCAGGTTTTAATTTTTTTCTTTTAAGATTTTCTAATTTATCCTTAATTATATGATTATCCATTTAACTTTTTCGTTAATTCACCGTTAGTCTAATTCTAATATTAAAGTCTAATATAGAATTATAACTACACCATTAATCTAATTCTAATATTAAAGTCTTAATAGAACTTAACCACAAATCCTAATGTCGGAATCTCCTCAAACAATATTAGTATATATTTAATATTTTATGTCTTAATTTTTATTTGTTCTCCCTTATGTCCCGTATTTGGTTTCAACGATACCTATACAATTATTTTATTGACAATTATAATCAATCTTGACTATATTATCTTGCATTTGTAAACTTAGAATTACCTATTTAACTCGCACGGGCTTAGGTCAATGGTTTAGTGGGTAGTATTTGGGAGAAGAGACGAAGGTTTGAACCTCGGCGGCAGCAGTGCGGGAATTATGTCCAAAGTGGGCAGATTCCTTGTGCGTATCAGCATTTGGCCCTGTCTGCTGAACCATTGAGTCACCGTGATTTACAACTTCCCACAATGCTCTGTCGGGTCGGAGTGTGGGGGGCCCTTGGGGTTGGGGACTCAACCTTTGGGAGAAGAATACCTATTTAAATACGCAAATTCAACCTTCAATTATCTATGCATGAACAATTTCAATATAATCCTGTCTTAATATATTTTAAAGTACTTATTTAAAAAAAAAAAAAAGCATTGGGCATTATTCCAATCGCGCAATGCGCGTAAAAATTCTTTATATTCAAATTTATCAATTGATTATATTCGCTACATTGTCCCTACAATGTCTTTACTAAAAAAATTATTCATTGTCAATAAATTAATTAAGAGAAATAACTTTATTAGTTATATTGTCTTTATATTTCTCCAATGTAAAAATTCTTTACATTCAAATTCATCAATTGATTATATTCACTACATTGTCTATTATCTTTTTTTTGTGCACTATTTTTTAATTAAATATCAAAGTTAAAATAAAAAATAATGCTATATATTTATTTACCAAGTATTTTATTAATACCATGAAAAAATTAAAAAATATAATTAACAAAGTCAATCATATTGACTACTTGAGGGATTTGTTGACAAAGAGAGTATTCAAATTACACAACAAATTGAAGTGCGAACTACATCGCAATGTCCTTGTTTGATAATCAGCAGTTAGTTGTTAGTTGTTAGCGTTAGCGGATTATATTAGCGAATTTGACCAGCGAATTATATCAACGGTGGGTAAAAAGATATTTGAAAAAATGAGATGTTTAGATTAATATGTAAAATGACCTAATGGTAAAATAATAATAATAATAATAATAATAATAATAATAATAATAATAATAATAATAATAATAATAATAATAATAATAATAATAATAATAATAATAATAATAATAATAATAATAACCCAACAGGGTAGCTCAAGTGGCAAATGAGCTCCCTGGAGAATTCCGGGATAACTCGGATTCAATTCCCATAAGTGACGATTCTATTTGGGCCAGCTTCTGTGCCTCTCAGAGCGAACCGGGTGGACCGTGATCGTTAAACGGACAGAGAAAGACCCGGACCACAATGTGTGGTTGACACAAAAAAAAAATAATAATAATAATAATAATAATTGTTTAAAAAAATAAAAAATATATAATTAAGCCAATCATATTAACTACTTGGGAAATTTATTGACACACAACAAATTGAAGTGAGAAACTATCTCGCAATGTCATTGTTTGGCAATCAGCAGTTAGCTCTTCAATATTAGTATATATTTAATATTTTATGCCCAAATTTTTATTTGTTATCCCTTATGTCCCGTATTTGGTTTCAACTATACCAATACAATTATTTTATTGACAATTATAATCAATCTTGACTATATTATCCTGCATTTGTAAACTTAGAATTGTCTATTTAAATACGCAAATTTAATATTCAATTATCTATGCATGAACAATTCCAATATAATCTTATCATGTATACTTTAAAGTACTTATTTTAAAAAAAAAAACATTGGGCATTATCTCAATCGCGCAATGCGCGTAAAAAACTAGTATACTAATAAGAGCCCAAGAGAATTATTAGGCCTATAATGGGTAGAAAAATGGCGGTCAAATTTTTTAATCAAATGAATGACTCAGATTGATCAGATTTTAATTTTTCGTTATGATTTCCTAATTAATCCTTAATGAATATGATTATCTGTTAAAATTTCTGTTAAATATTATCTTTTCCGTTAATTTCTGTTAGTTCACCGTTAACTTACTCATTGATTTCAATAAGAAAGATTTTAAGTTCGAACCACATCCCAATAAATGTTGGCATAATTAGTACTCTATTTTACTCTTATTAAATTAAATAATAATTTAGTAGCTACAAAAAAAATAATACATATGCATTTCTTTAATTTAGAATTATGTGTCTACAATGTCTTTATTAAAAAAAAAATTATTCATTATCAATAAATTAAATAAGATAAATAATTTCCTTAGTTATATTGTCTCTATTTTTCTCTAATATATAAATTCTTTATATTCAAATTCATCAATTGATTATATTCGCTACATTGTCCCTACAATGTCTTTATTAAAAAAATTATTCATTATTAATAAATTAATTAAGAGAAATAATTTTATTAGTTATATTGTCTTTATTTTTCTCCAATGTAAAAATTCTTTACATTCAAATTCATCAATTGTTTACTCTGATCCGGTCGAGGTGGTTTTCGTTTACCACGACAAATCCCAACTACGGATATATAAGAACCAAAACTATCATTCCAGGATTTGCAGTCCGATACATTTCCTGTCTTTTCGGAAGGTAAATATTTTTCAGAAAATAGAGTATTAAGCATGTGGAAGGCGTCCCGAATCTACTTATCGATACTCGTACAATCCAGTTCTTTCAGTAGGAGAGCAATACTAGGAGTTTGCGGGCAATTAGAGTCCAGTGGTCAACCTCTCCCTTGCAGTCCTCATGGCCTACGATGTTTTAAACCCAACTCACGTACCACTTGAATCGGCGAACAAATATTTTATTTATTTACCAAGTATTTTATTAATACCGTGAAAAAATTTAAAAATATATAATTAATAAAGCCAATCATAATAACTACTTGAGGGATTTGTTGACAGAGAGAGTATTCAAATAACATAACAAATTGAAGTGAGAACTATCTTGCAATGTCCTTGTTTGACAATCAGCAGTTAGTAGTTAGCATTAGCGGATTTGACCAGCGGATTATATCAACGGTTGGTAAAAAAATACTTGAAAACATTAACTGTTTAGATTAACATGTAAAATGACCTAATAGTATACATATATTTAATAATAATAATAATAATAATAATAATAATAATAATAATAATAATAATAATAATAATAATAATAATAATATTAATTGTTTAAAAAATAAAAAAAATAAAAAAATATAATTAAGCCAATCATATTAACTACTTGGGAGATTTATTGATAAAAAGAGTATTCAAATCACACAACAAATTGACGTGGGAAACTACCTCGCAATGTCCTTGTTTGGCAATCGGCAATTAGTTCTTCAATATTAGTATATATTTAATATTTTATGCCCTAATTTTTATTTTCTCTCCCTTATGTCCCGTATTTGGTTTCAATCATACCTATACAATTATTTTATTGACAATTATAATCAATCTTTTTTGACCATATTATCTAGCATTTGTAAACTTAGAATTACCTATTTAAATACACAAATTCAACATTCAATTATCTATGCATGAACAACTTCAATATAATCTTGCATTGATATATACTTTAAAGTACTTTAAATAAAAAAAAAAATTGGGTATTATCCCAACCGCGCAATGCGAGTAAAAAAATATTATATATATACTAATAAGAGTCCAAGAGAGTTAGGCCTATAATGGGTATAAAAAATGACGGTCAAATTTTTTAATCAAATGAATGGCTCAGATTGATCATATTTTAATTTTGTTCTGAGATTTCCTAATTTATCTTTAATTATATAATTATCCGTTAAATTTTCCGTTAAATATTATCTTCTCCATTAATTTTTGTTAGTTCACTGTTAACTTACTCATTGATTTCAATAATAAAGGCCTTAAGTTCGAACCACATCCCAATAAAAGTTGGCATAATTAGTACTCTATTTTACTCTTATTAAATTAAAATAATAATTTAGTAGCTACAACAAAAAATAATAAATATGCATTTCTTTAATTTAGAATTATGTGTTTACAATGTCTTTATTAAAAAAAAAATTAGTCATTATCAATAAATTAAATAAGAGAAATAATTTCATTAGTTATATCATCTTTATGTTTTTCCAATATAAAAATTCTTTACATTCAAATTCATCAATTGATTATATTCGCTACATTGTCCATACAATGTCTTTATTCAAAAAAAAAATTATTCATTATCAATAAATTAATTAAGAGAAATAATTTCATTAGTTATATTGTCTTTATTTTTCTCCAATGTAAAAATTCTTTACATTCAAATTCATCAATTGATTATATTCACTACATTTGTCTCTTTTTTTTTTGTGCGCTATTTTTTTTTTATTAAATATCAAAGTTATAATACAAAATAATGCTATATATTTATTTACCAAGTATTTTCTTAATACCATAAAAAATTAAAAAAATAATAATTAAGCCAATCATATTAACTATTTGAGGGATTTGTTGACAAATAGAGTATTCAAATCACACAACAAATTGAAGTGGGAAATTATCTCGCAATGTCCTTATTTGTCAATCAGCAGTTAGCGATTAGCGGATCATATTAACGGATTTGACCAACGAATTATATCAACGGTTGGAAAAAAAATATTTAAAAAAATTAGCTGTTTAGATTAACATGTAAAATGACCTAATAATAATAATAATAATAATAATAATAATAATAATAATAATAATAATAATAATAATAATAATAATAATAATAATAATAATAATAATAATAAAATGTTTACTTTAAGGGTATAAATGTCAATTTAATATATTTGGGGGAAAAACCACTACTTTTAAAATAATTGAGGGGGCTAATGTGCTTACATAAATAATTGAGGGAAAAAATGCTATAAGTATATAACTTAGGGGGAAAAAGTGTCATTTTCCTATTTCTTTATCTATAATAATTTATTCAACAATAATGGTTGAACTAAATAAACACTGAGCAAAACATCTAAAGGATTGGTACCGTTGATTCATTAATTGATCTTGTATATATGTGCATTCATTATATATATTAGAACCTTCTGCAACAAAGAGACTTGGTTAATATTTAAAAAAAGTTTAGTAACAATTATAATGAATCTCATATATTACATTGTATTCATATACTATGAGTTACATATTTAAATAAACAAAATTCGACATTAAATTACATATGTATGAACTTCTCATATATATATAATCTTGCATTGATATACTTTCAAATATTTTTTTAATTATAAACATTGGGCATTAACTCATTCGAGCAATGTGCGTTCATTAGCGAATTTGACCAGCGAATTATATCAACGGTTGGTAAAAAGATATTTGAAAAAATTAACTGTTTAGATTAACATGTAAAATGGGGGTATACATATATTTAATAATAATGATAATAATAATAATAATAATTAATAATAATAATAATAATAATAATAATAATAATAATTGTTTTAAAAAACAATTAAAAAATAATAATTCAATAAAAGAAATAAAATTAAAAAAATAAAAATTAAACATATAGGGAATTGAACGTTCGGCTCACCTTATTTTTCCACTTTTTCCACATGGGTGAGAAAAGGGTATGAGAGCCTTGAAGCTCCTATAAAAGGAGCCTTAAGGCTCCAATTTAAAAATTAAGTTTGCCCATTCGTTGATGGACAAGCAGTGAGCCAACAAAAAATGGCTCTTGTTATTCAAGGAGTCGAAATGACTCTACAGTACTTTTTTTTAAAAAAAAAATATAGAGGTGTTTTGAGTAAATCATCCTCAAAAATGCTAAGTGAAAATATTATAAATTGTAATGTTCGTATTTTTAGTGGTTTGGAACAAATTGTTGCTTCAAACTGTTGAATAACCAAACACTTTCTTTAGCATTTTGATCTTTGGGTTACATCATATTTACCAATTGTCCAATATCTTTGGGTTACATTATAATTAAAAAAAATTAATTTTAATTTTACTACATACCTCTAAATTCCTTAAATTAGGAATTTCTTTATTCATAATAATTTATTAAACAACTAGTATTTGCGCCCGTGCGTTGCACGGAATGAATTTGTTATAGTATTTTAAAAATATTTAGATCGATATACAATTGTATAAATTATAACATTGAATATTATATAATATAGTTGGAGAATTGAGTTGCACCGATTATGTTTTCTGATGTTATCAATGTTTGAATTCGTGTAAATAATTGCCCAATTAATAGTTAACGTGTAGATATACGCATTCGGTGCTGCAACTTTAGAGATTTTATATATCAGTGTTAAGAATTTCTATTAATTGGGCTAATTAGCTCGTTGTCTAGCAACTTAGTTATAGAAATTATTTATACGGAAGATATATTTTCTATGTAGACATATAGCAATTTTGTCATCTTTGTATATAGAAAAACATAATATCAATGACTTGAATTATATACATTATTGAAAATCTCTTTGTAGACGACATTGGTAGTAGTAACGAAATTTTATCCATCCTCGTCTAGAGTTAAAACCATCTGACCATCAGGATGGGTGACTCAGGAAAAAGTTGCATACAATCAACCGTGATTAAAGACTGGTTTTTCCCAGTAATAACTCAACGTGAGTTAGTGTTTGACCCTGACTTTTGTTGATAGTCATGGCATATGCAAGCATCAACGTGAATTATTTTCGTTATAACTTGAAGGGCAATCTCGTATCAGAAGGGTGAAAGACATTTTAATTGAAGATTTTACTTTTATTAATAGTATAAATATAGATTGGTGTAAATAATAATTAATAAATTATTATTGAAATAAGGTTCAAATTGGCCACTGAACGTAACCTGAAAATGTAAATAGGCCACTGAACGAAAAAAAAAAAAAAAAAAGGTACAACTAGTCCATTGAACACTCCAAAAACGTGCAATTAGGCCACTGAGCACTTCAAATGTATGCAATTTCACCTGATAGCAGGTTACTATCAATTTTAGCAGGTTACTTGCTTACGTGGCAGCTGAGTTGTAATTTTTAATAAATAAAAAAAAAACGACGGGCCACCTCATTGTTTGATTTTTTATTATTTATTTCAATTTTTAAAATTTATTAAAAATTATTTAAAATGCCAACTTAGCTCTCACGTAAGTAGATAACCAGCTAAAATTGATGGTAACCTGCTATCCGGTGAAATTGCATACATTTGGAGTGTTCAGTGGCCTAATTGCACGTCTTTAGAGTGTTCAGTAGCCTAATTGTACTTTTTTTTTTTTTTTTTTTCGTTCAGTGACTTAATTGCATTTTCAAGTTACGTTAATTCAGTGGCTAATTTGAACATTATTCCATTTTATTTCTTTATAAAATTACATAGAATTTCAGATGGATTTTCTCATTTATTACGCAGAATTTGTTTATGTTATTCTCACAATTATAATAGTTTAATAATTCTCAAAATTTGATAACTATTTTTCATTTTTAAGTACATATTAACTTTAATTTGTGATAAAAATTTATTAGATATTAGTTAATTTTCATATAAAATTTGTTACCAATTAAGCTTTATTAATTTTTTTATCAATTAATTAATATTCATATTAGTGTTTTCACGCATCTAATAAGCATATATGTTTTCTCTTATTTTTAATGTAAACTCTTAAAATATATCATTGTGAAATTGAAGATTTGATTTTACCAGAGAAATTAATTTAATGTCGGTATATAATATACCTATAGTAAAATATTTTATGGGTGAAAGCTATAAAAGATATATAGATGGACATAAATGAAGCAACCACCAACAAAAAGAAGAGACTTGAAAAGAGTTTAAAAGCCATGAAGAAGATGATATTGGTCTAAAGAGATTGATAGTGATGATATAATATATATATATTGGTTAATATTTTGATTGAATTGGTAAAAAAGGATATACTTTTGGTAACAACTTAATTGGATGAATTAATTAAGACAAAATCATTGGTGTGTATATTGCATTATTATTATTATTATTAATTAATTAATTAAATTTGAATATTACACAAATGCCCCTAAGTTTATATATATATATATATATATATATATATATATATATATATATATATATATATATATAATGGTTGAACTAAATGAACACTAAGCAAAAACACATAAAAGACTGTTACATTTGATTCATTCATTAATCTTGTATATATGTGCATTCATTAAATATATTAGAACCCTTATCTTTAGAACAAAAATACTTGATTACTATTTAAAAAAAGTTTAGTAACAATTATAATGAATCTCATATATTACATTGTATTCATATATTATGAGTTACATATTCGACATTAAATTACTTATGTATAAACTTATCTTGCATTGATATACTTATAAATATTTATTTAATTATAAACATTGGGCATTAACTTATTTGCTCAATACGCATGTAAAACTAGTACTTTAATAAGTTTTTAAATAATCGTAAAAACTTGGCATCGGTAATATACAGGTTTTTTCACTATTTTTCAACATATACAGGTTCGTCACTTAATAAAGTTGGTAATATTTGGCCAGTTAAATGTGAGACACGACAACAGTGATACCACAAGTACCCATTTTCCCCATTCAAATCAATTACCAACACAAACATGATGTCAGCCGAGCCTGACTATTTGATTTCGAGCTAGTACTCATATCGAGTTGTGAGTTGTCTTATTTATCCCTTTGAGTTTACTAATTTTATTTGCCAGATTTAATATTATTGACTTTAATCTTAAAATCTTGATTTATCAAACTCATCGGATATTATAAACTTTTAACATTTTCAAATTAATATTATAAACTTTCAATAATAATAAATTAGAGCTTTCAAAAAAAGAATAGTGAATTTACACTAATAAATATAAATATTTGCACAATTCAATTAACCTAAAATTTCATTTCCAAATTCCAATGAAAAATAATTTATATATTTATACTATAATATAATAATTATAATAAGTTTTATTTTTAATATTTATTTTCATAAAATATATTTTATTTTGTAATAAGTTCATTACAATTTTGTTTACAAATAAAAAAAAAAAAAGGATGGGCAGCTTCTATATAAACTGCATGCATATATTGTTTGACAACACTTATAAAATAAAAGATACTCTTAACTGGCTTGCGCTATCGAACAAGCTCTTTCATGTTATCGAGTTTATTAATTTTGGACTTATCAAACTAAATTTTTTTAGTCTTTAATCCTAAAGCTTGTCGGTCTTATTGGGCTAGCTGATCAATTTCATGTAAAAATTACATTCATTAAATACAAATAAAAAGAGTTAATTAAATTTATAGGTGACAGACCACTTTTAATCATTTTTTTTTTTCAAAATATCATCCTTTGGTCCTAGTATTATTGTGACATAATCATTTTTTATCTTCTACAAATAAAGCAATTTAAATTCCATTAAATACAAGCATTTTTCAATTTACAATTATGAATTTTTTCAAAAAGATAAATATAAAAAATATAACGAATCAATGTACTTTGTATTAAAAAGGTACTGGACTGCCACCTATAAATATTTGACAAAAATGAAATTAACTCCAAATAAAAATTAAGAATGTAGACAATTAGACACGTAGAGAATCATGACTAGACAGTAAGTAATATGCACATATGACATATGGCAATGCTTGTTTAGGTAACTCAATCCATATATAACTATCAATGATAGAACAGTAAGCTACGCGGATATGGCAATGCTTGTTTTAGAATTTACAGAATATTTTGTGAGTGCCAAGTTTAGTACTTACATTTATATTGGAATGTTGAAGATATATATCTGTTGTTTTGGTGAAGACTTTGAAATCTCATCTTCAATAACTGTTCTTCAAGCCCAACTAAATTTTTGAAGGCACCTACCTTTTCTCCTTTTGCATCAGAACCAGACTTAATCACAGTAGTCTTCTCTTTCTCTTTCACTTTCACATTAACATCTTTTGCCTTACTCACAGGAAGCAACCCAGCCATATCGTTCAGTTTATCAACAAACTCTTCATATAAGTTTGCAAAAGCTTTAGGATCACTGGACTCGGCAGCCACCGTTGGTTCTTCAACAAAGGTATCCACTACTGTCTCAGATGAATATTTGGATTGCAAATTACGCATATACTGATCACCAGTACTAATGGCCTCAGAATACTCTTGACATGCTTCTGCAATTAAAACAACACGATTCAAGTGACTAATGGAATTAAACTGAAATTAATCTATCATTTCAACAAAATTTTGGATCAAACACATGCATTCACACTCAAACTTGAATCCATCGAAGAGAAAAAGATGAATTCTCACAACAACACATATATACGCTAAACCTAAACACCGATGATATAAAACTTTTAAGAGAATTAATCAAGAAATTGAATGCAGGTGTCACCAAAATAATAAATTGCGATTCAATTGTATACACAGAAACTAGAAAAAGGAGCGGAGATATACCTAAGGCAGCCGCCGTTGATTCTTCAACACAGGTATCCACTACTAAGGCAGCCGCCGTTGATTCGTCAACACAGGTATCATCAGATGAATATTTAGATTGCAAATTAAAATTATACTGATAACCAGTCTTGGCCTCAGCATACTTTGCATATGCTTCTGCAATTAAAACAACCCGATTCAAGCGAGTGAAGTGACTAATGGAATTAATTAAACTAAAATTAATCTGTCATTTCAACAAGATTTTGAAAACTTGGAAAGTATTGAACAATGGAAGATCATTAGATGTGGATCAAACACATGCATTCACAACTCGAACTTGAATCCATCGCAGAGAAAACATGAATTCGCACAATTATACGCTAAACCTACACACCGATGATATAAAATTGCATCTGCTCACAGAGAAACTTTTAAGAGAATTAATCAAGAAATTGAATGCAGGTGTCGCGGAAATAATAAATTTCGGATTCAATCGTATACAGAGAAAACTAGAAAAAGAAGCGGAGATATACCTATGGCTGAAGCACATTCGCGACGTGTTTGCTGGTGTCGCTCGGGATCTCCGTACGCTTCACTCACATCGTTCATCATCTTTAGAATCAAACCAAGTAGACGCTGACGAGTTTCATCTACGACTCTGGCGAGGCTTTCACCAGCAGGCATGTGCTTCGTGTTCTTCTTGCTCTTCTTGCTCGCCATTGGTCACCTCTGAGAAACAGAACAAAAAAAAATTATAATATCGGCAAATATGAACACTCTAAACAAGAACCGATGAAATTCAATAGAAGAAGTTATTGAATTCGCGAGATGAAATCACATACGATGGATTTTGAAGTGTATTGCTTGAAGAACTGCAGTTAGTGAAGAAGAGCATACAAGTCTTTTCATAAACAGTTTTTATTAGGAAAAAAAAAAAAGGCGCTAAAAAGTGGCTATCGAAATATCGGCAGACACGTGCGGTAATAGAATGATACCGGCATAACCGCATAACTAAATAATGAATTTATATTGAGTTAATACTCAAAATAGTCCCTCGACTATGTCGTAATTACCAATTTGGTCATCGACTATCATTCTAACCCAATTAAGTCCTCAACTATACAATTTTTACCCAATTTAGTCCTTTGTCAATTTGACTGTTTGTTGACTGTCAAAAGTGGAAATAAAGTTGTAATTTTACAAGTTTTCTCCTTCCTTCGCATTTAGCAGTGCCAAACCATGTAGCAATAAGCTCCGGTTGGGTTCTAAACCTGTCAGTATCGAAGTAGTGGTTGTGCATTGGATAGCCCATGAATTTGATTTCCAACAATTTTTTGACGATCGAAATCTGATCGGAGTGTATTGCTGCATGGTTTGGCGCTGCTAAATAGAGAGGAAGGAGAAATCTTGTAAAATTATAATTTTATCCCGACTTTTGACAGTCAACAAACAGCCAAATTAATACAGAGGACTAAATTGGGAAGAATTGTATAGTTGAGGACTAAATTGGGTAAGAATTGTATAGTTGAAGACTTAATTGAGTAAAAGTTACATAGTTGAGGACTTAATTGGGTAAGAATGGTAGTTGAGGACCAAATTGGTAATTATGGCATAGGTGAGGGACCATTTTGGGTATTAACTCATTTATATTTATATAGTTGCAGCGTGGAGAGCAAATTTGACCTTGCGTTGACTATACAAAATGTAACCCACTGACTCTACCGTTCCATTTTTTTTTCTTTTTTAATATTACTTTTATGAAAAATGATAAGAAAATTCTGTAAATCCTAACGTTCCCTCGTCCCGGCATGAATTAGGTATCCTTTGTCTTGTCTACATGGACAGTTTAATTAATTACAGAAGTAAAATTATCACAAAAGACATAAGATCAAGCCTCATCAAAAGCAATGTAGGCTGGGACGGAGCCATAGAGGGGGCAGGGGCAGCTATCGCCATCACCCCACCCTCACGCCATATATAGTCTTTGTATGTATATATGTATATATAATACATGTTTTAGTATTAGTATAAAAAAATTACTAAATGTCAACAAGAAGTGAGTTAGATTAGTTGGTAGAGCACATGTTTAATAATAGTAAAAGTCAAACACACACACACATAACATTCTTTTATATTAATAATGATATGTGTAACTTATAATGTGTTTTCTATTCAGATTATTTTATCAAATTAATTATATTTCATATTTTGTTATGAATATTTTTATAAAGTTTCGAGGTGTTTTATTTTTCGTCCATATCCAACAATATTTACAACTATATTTCTTAGGTAATTTATTTATTTATTTATTTATTTTTAAATTATCTCTTTTGTTTTAATGTTTCGCCTTTTTTACTGGAAAAATTTTCTGAATTCGTCTGTACTTTTTTGCCCCTCTCAACCGAATTTCTGGCTCCGTTCCTGAGTGTAGGAGCAACTTCTCAAAATGAGGAAGTTCTTTGTGTGCAGTGAATACAAGTTTAGATTATGTTGGTTAGTTACCTTTTTTGTCACAAGTATCCTTCATCTTCTTCCTAGATATAATTAGTAACAATAGTTATTATACATATAACTTTGAATCCATTGCATGTGTTTTGAAACTTTGCAGGGTTGATTATTTCTAAATTCTTGACATTCGTTGTTGAAAGTCACGCCAATTAAATCCCGAAAGTTATGCCACTTGAATCTTGGAGGCACGCGCCAATTGAATCCTGGAGGCTACGCTATTTGAATCCCGCAGGCACTTCAATAGATAACGTCAGTGAAGAATCAGAGGACTAGACAGAGATTGTGTACCTGCATATTGAATTATACACACACTGTACAAGGAATTTTGTGAAATATATACAAAGTTTACTTTTTTGTGTTTACAGATTTTGGCACGCCCAGTGGGACCACTCTGCCTCTCATCTCTTCACTGTTGATTCACGAGCTCTATAAGGAAGGAATCCAAATGGCATCAAGAAATCCCTCCTCCAAGATGACCTACGCTCAAGCTACCCGCTCCAAGGCATCATCCGTGGCCGGTTCCGGTGACAGCCAAAACGTGGAAGGAGCAATGACTCAGAGCCGAGTGAGGAACCTAGGAGTGCAGCTGCACGGGGCCCAGGATATCACTCGCCACATTGTTCGAAGGATTGATAGAAGCTCCACCATGTCACGAAGAGCTACACGAGACAAGGGCTCATCCACTACAATGGAAGCTGTTGGCGACAAGAATCCTACAAGCAAAAGAGCCCCCAGCAACAAGAATCCTATAAGCGAAGGACTCCAAGCCACAAGAGTCCTACGAGCCATACTCCCTCAAATAGAATCCCAAGCAGTGGAAGCTCATCACAGTCATCACTTCGGCGCAGAACCTCACCGGAATGGAATCCCATCTACACAATCATGCCCGCTGTAACAACAAAATCAGCTTCGGTGGAGGAACAACTAGCAAACATCACCAAAGCTCTTGAGGGGATAACTACGTTCATGCATTACCAAGAAATGAGGATCAATGAGCTCAGCAAAAAAGTTGAAAGCGGAAGAAACGGCGAAACAAGTCGAGCTTCCGGGAAGCAGCCTCAAACCCAAGGAGATGAGATTGATGTCGAGTCACCGCGTCATCAAAGTAGGCCAAGAATGGAAGAGACAATCTCTCGTCCACCACCCGCTGAGAAGAGTATTCCAATTTCTGAGGGCATGATACCTATAGAGCAGTTGAATGACTACATCATGGGAGCAATTAAAGGGAAGCTCGAGGGAGGACAATCTTCATACACTTACACCAAGCCCTATACTCAGAGGATTGAAGAAATGAAGATGCCGCTGGGCTATCAACCTCCCAAGCTCCAGTAGTTTGATGGAAAAGGCAGCACATCGCCCACTTCATTGATATCTGTAATGATGCAGGAACATACGTAGATCTCCTTGTCAAGCAATTCGTCTGCTCTCTGAAAGACACTGCCTTTGATTGGTACACCAACCTGGAGCATGGTTGCATTGACAGCTGGAATGCTATGGAGCGCGAGTTCTTGACCCGCTTCTACAGCACAAGAAGTACTGTTAGCTTCTTGGAACTCACCACCACTCGCCAATGGAAGGGTGAACGTGCGGGCGCCTTCATCGAGAGATGGAGGGAGTTGTGTCTCAACTGTAAAGAGATGATATCCCAAAGCTCCGCAATTGAAATGTGTATCCAAGGCATGCACTTTGAGCTCTCTTACATCTTGCAGGGAATCAAGCCCAGGACATTTGAAGAACTATCCAGTCGTGCTCATGACATGTAATTGAGTATTGAAGCCAATGGGGGACTAAGCATGTCAAGTATGCCCAGCTCATCAAAGGCACCTACAAACCAAGATGTCAACAAATGGAGTAAGTTCTTTCCAAAGCAAGAGAAGAAAGAGACGATGAACGTGATGACAGGACCAATGCGGGTTTTCACCAAAGTGGATGAGAAGCCCAAGCTGAGATAATTCCCCGGCTCATCAAGAGGAGCTAGAAAAACAATTGTTGAAGAGTGGCAGGAGAAACAATATCCATTCTTGGATTCTGACGTTTCTCCTATGTTTGACGAGTTGCTGAAACTCAAATTAATTGAGTTGCCTGAGATGAAGCACCCCGAAGAAGCTTCTAGGGTAGATGACCTCAACTATTGCAAGTATCATCGCCTCCTCGGACACCCGATTGAAAAATGCTTCGTCTTTAAGGATAAAGTGATGGGGCTTGCTCGTGACGGAAAGATAGAGCTTGTGGATGCTAACGCAAGCACAAACCAAATCTCATGTGGAAGGTTTTCTCCATTACTTATAAAAGACGGGGAGAATAATGGGGGCAAGCAACATAAATGCACACTTTCATTTAGAGTAAAGCATGCCGACGTGCAATACTTAAAACCATCACAAGTCAATCCTGCTAGTCATATTAGACCATTAAAGAAAATGATAAAGCAATGGGTTGAGAAGAAGTCAGCAAGGGACCCCGTCCATGACTCGAAGAAGAAAGGACTTCCCTACAAGCCACGGGCACCAGTTACCCTAGCTCAATACATGCCAAAGGGGTTTCGCCTGAGTAGAAGAGACATTATTGGAACTTGCTTGAATACCAATGAAGAACATGTTGAAGTGGGAGAATCTTCATTCCCCTTGATTGAAGGAAGCAACGAGGTCTACACTCGCAAAGTCGCGTCTTACACTACAGAGATAACTTTCAAAGATGAGGATCTATTGCTCGGCGATACACCATATAATCGTCCATTGTTTGTAGAAGGTTATGCCCGCGAGCAAGGAATCAAAAGGATTTTGATTGATCAAGGATCGGCTGTGAACATTCTGTCACTCCGAGCTATGAAAGAACTTGGCATCTCTATCGACGAGCTCTCTCAAAGCCGCCTGATGATTCAAGGTTTTAATCAAGGTGGGCAAAGGGCACTAGGTACCATAAGACTCGATCTCAGGGTCGGAACGTTGAACTCAAGTACACTATGTTATGTGATAGATGCAAGGACGTCTTACAATTTGTTGCCGACTTTGGGTACATGAGAACGGAGTAGTCCCCTCATCATGGCACCAGTGCCTCATGTTTGAAAAAGGCTGTGTGATAGAAAAGGTAGTCACTGATGAAAGTCCATTCACCAAAGCAGAGTCGTACTTTGCAGACGCAAAATTTTACTTGAATAAACAAGTTATTGTTGAAGAGATTGACAAAATCAATGTTGACACACCTCACGATCCAAAGTGGAAAGGCAAACAAGTCATAGACCAAGCTCATTGCAATAAGGAACTTGTTTTCCCGCTTACAAGAATTGAACCATTGAAAGCTCCCCCAGCCAAACCGCTTGGAGGAGAAACCAAAGATAACGATGCTCGGGATGGAATAGATGAAATGTTGCCCATTAAGCGCACTAATGGCTTCGACCCCAATGCTTATAAACTTCTAGCTAAAGCTGGCTACAATCCCAAGGAGCCGCAGAAGTTGGGGAAGCTTATCCTAGAAGCCGGCGGTAAAGGCAAGTCAAATCAGCAGGGACCGCATGAACGTAAAGGATTGGGCTATGTGTTCCCTAAACCAGTGCGAATCTTCATAAACAGAGCCGCAAGTAATTGCATCACTTCTACCGATGAGGAGGAAGACCACAAGAGGTAATCAATCTTTGATAGGATCGGTGAGGTAAAACCATGACGGTTAGCCTTTTATAGGCTTGGGTCAAATCCCAAACCTGCTAAGAGGAAGTCAATACATGACAGACTCGGAGCTGCTCAAGTTTTAAAAGAACACATTGGCACTTTTATTGAAATAGAGTCTTAAAAAAGGCTTAGAAGTATAGTTCCCTCTCGTATGAGACGAGAAGTTGATGTCCATGTTTCATGCAGCGAAGTCTTGAAAGTCCAGCCAAAGACCATTATATACACCCGTGTGCAAGAAGGAAAAGAAGAAGACCTTGATTCAAGTTATGGAGCGACACCAACCCAAAATGAGGTGGCGTCTTCATTCCACATTAATTGACATGATGAGATCCCGGTGAAAATGATTCGCAAGTTGGCCCTATTAGACTACTTGAAGAATAATATCCACAAAAAATGTAGTATGTGGCTAAACTGCTAATGCATCTCGCTTTATCTATGGGTGGGCTCAAGTCATAGACGCTCCTGGCCCGCATCTCGCTTTATCTATGGGTGGGCTCAAGTCATAGACGTTCCTGGCCCGCATGAGTTTAAACTGTGAACGACTTTACTTTATAAAAAACATTGAACTACGTTTGACTTGATCTCCTTTGCAGGGAGTACGTAGGCAACTTAGAAATTTTATTATCTAAGTTCAGTCAACAAAAAAAATTTCGTTCACGTTGCGTATAATGGTGATGTTGTGATTAAGTCAAGGTCACGTAAGTTATTGGCATGGAAAAGAAGGGGAAGAAGTGTAGAAATTATTACAAGACAACTATCAAGGCATCCGTAGCAGTTGACCATTGCTTAGCATGGTCTACATTGACCAATTAATGTGATTTAAGTGTCTTTGGAAAGATAGTTTACAAGGCTAGAATTCTCTTGAAGACATCAGAGTGTGATTTAAGTGTCTTTGGAAAGATAGTTTACAAGGCTAGAATTCTCTTGAAGGCGAAGTGAGGGGTAATGAAAGGAGATTCTATTGTATTTAATTACAAGGCTAATTTGCTTGGTTCAAGAAAGAGCTTCAGGTGTTGGGGGTTCTCTTGAAGGCGAAGTGAGGGGTAATGAAAGGAGATTCTATTGTATTTAATTACAAGGCTAATTTGCTTGGTTCAAGAAAGAGCTTCAGGTGTTGGTTGTTGGTCATGAATTTCAAGCACGTGCAATGGATGTTGTAGTACTAGAGGTGACAGATTAATTGTTATGGTTGTTCTTGTTGCAATGGATGTTGTAGTGCTAGAGGTGACAGATTAATTGTTATGGTTGTTCTTGTTGCTGGATATCACCATGCTATCTAGCTCGTCAAACCGATGATCTTAAAAGTGCACAATTTGAACCGTATCAAAGTCATACAATTTTGCTTAATGCTACTGGCTCTATTACTATCTGTTCATATACTTTCTCGACCTACTGAAACACAAAGAACCAATAACGCCTTCACTGAGGCACGAACTCACACCCTTCCAAATGGAAGTCCAACCCGGGTACCATTAGACCACATAGTCTTAGTAATGATGATACTAATTAATGTTATTATTATTATTATCACTATTATTATTATTATCACTATTATTATTATTATTATTATTAAAATGTTGGAAAACAAAAAAAAAAAATGAAACTGAAACACAAAATGAAACAGAAAGCAAAAAAAAAGAAAAAAAAAAAAAAAAAGAAAAAAAAACAGAACAAAAACGAAAGATTGAAATGAAAAAAAAAAAAACAATGATGAATATATTACGTACATATAGACATGACATATGTATATACACATCACTACAAGTGAGCTACATATATTATATACATATATACACAATGTTTCCCAAATGCTCTGTCGGGTCGGTGTGTGAGGGACCCTTAGGGTTGGGGTTCAGCCTTTGGAAGAATATATACACAATGTTATTATTATTATTATTAGTGTCGTTATTATGTATTGTTACTAGTTATTATAATTATTACTATATTGACAAAATAAAGGCAAACAAAAAGAATGCAAGATAAAAACAAAACAAGGGAAAAAAAACGAAACAGAAGAAACTGCAAAGGGAAAAAATAAAACAACGAAAAGAAAAACGAAAAGGAAAAGAGGCCATCTTCTGCAGCTCTGTACGTGTCATCATCTAGCAGTGTGTTGTTACCATCAATCAACCGCATATCCCATCTCCAAGTTGCCTAAGTAAAAGTTGATGGTTGAATCTGCATTCTATGTATATAAGAGAATGGTGTTGGGAAATCGGTCAGAATATGTCGCAGATCTAGGCTGTTGTTTATATAGGCTGAGTATAGAAGAAATCCTGAATCAATCGGTGACGTGCGCAAGACACTACCTTAAAAGCAAATATTGCCCGGAGACGGTAACAGTCTTACCGGTTGCTATCGACCAGTTAACACCGAAGCTCAGGATTGCAGAAGAGAAGAAGAGAATAATGTATTGAGTGATTAGAACTGAGGAAGAGCAGGGTATTTATAGTGCTGAAAATACCCTCCCCTCCTCTCTCAGCCATTCATTATTTCGCAAATTGAGGTGAGTTTGTGGTGAACATGCCCACAAAAATAGGAAGACTATTGTAACACAAATTAATGTGGAATAAAACAAGGACCGAGTAAAACGCTCACCCCACCGCGACGCGCGTGCGAACTGAGCCGGGCGGGCCGGCAGCGGCGGCGCGCGCGTGTGGGGTTCCCCTTTCCTTCTCACTCTACAATAGTTTAAAACTCCCAAAAGGGTTGGCAATAAAAAGGTGGGAAAGAGTCCCTTATTAAACCAATGTGGGACAAGAGTGTCTTCCTTCTACTCACTTGTTAAGCTACCATCTTGAATGTAAATCTCTAACAATCCCCCACACATTCAAGGTGTCAAAGGAGAGCGGAATTTCCTAGCATGAGTGCTGATCTTTGATGTCAGTGGTTGTACCTTGAACTGACACGTAGTGACTGGAGTAACTTTCTCCTTGATAGTGAATTAGATCTTGAACTACCAAAGGAAGAGTTAGTTTTGAACTCAGTTCACACACCAGCATTCATCATGTAAGGTAATACATAACTTGTTTTTTCACGTAAGGTCAACTCTTTGACCTGAGGCCTATCTCTGAATAGGTGTGTTTAACTTCTAGGTTTCTATGATCTCGTAAGCTTTGCTTACTGCACCGCTACTAAGCCCATCTCCCTCGATGTCTCGAGGATGGCTCTTTTGTTTAGCCCCTTCGTGATGGGATTTGCAATATTCTTTTCGGATTTCACATACTCTAGTGAAAGTACGCCCGCCACTTAGAATCAGTTGTCTCACAGACTCATGTCTGACTCTTATGTGCCTCCTCTTTCCATTATAGGCACTATTCTTTGCTACGCATATCGCAGCTTGCGAGTCACAATGTATGGGCACTGACGGCGTAGAACCCCCCCCCCCACAACGGCACGTCTGCCAGTAGGTTTCTAAGCCACTCAGCTTCTTGCCCTGCTAGATCAAGAGCTATAAACTCAGCTTCCATCGTTGATCTAGCTATGCATGACTATTTCGTGGATTTCCATGATATAGCTGCTCTTCCCATGGTAAAAATATACCCACTGGTGGAGCTTACCTCATCACTGTCATTTACCCAATTTGCATCGCAATACCCCTCTAGGGACGTGGGGAAACCAGAAAAATGCAATCCCCAGTTGATAGTTCCCCTTAGGTAGCGCAACACCCTCTTTAGTGCATTCCAATGGGTGTCGTTGGGATTATGAGTGTATCGACTCAGTCGATTTACTGCAAGTGCAATGTCAGGTCTGGTATAGTTCATTAAGAACATTAGACTCCCAATTATTTTCACATATTCCTCTTGGGACACACTTGCCTCTGTGTTTTTTGAGAGTTTTGCACTTGGATCATATGGGGTTTGAGTCGGGGTCACTTCAAAACTGTTAAACTTCTTTAGCAATTTCTCTGTGTAGTGACCCTGTGACAACTTGTAGCCATCTCTCTCTTTGATGACTTTCACTCCAAGTATCACATCAGCTTTGCCCATATCCTTCATATCAAACTTGTCACATAGAGACCTCTTTGTCTCTTTTATTGCATTTATATTTGACTAAAGATTAACATATCATCTACATAAATGCAAATCAAGACAATGCTAGACTCAATCTCTTTTGAGTACAAACAAGCATCCGACCGGTTTACTGAGTATCCCAGATCTAACAGTGTTTTGTGGAATTTCTCGTACCACTGTTTTGGAGCTTGTTTTAACCCGTATAGGGATTTTACTAGCCTACATACCTTTCCTTCTTGCCCGGGATTGATGCAACCAGGAGGTTGACACATGTAAATTTCTTCTTCCAGGTCTCCATTTAGGAAAGCTGTTTTTACGTCCATTTGATGGACTAGCGACTTATGGGAAGACGCCAGGGCAAACAACATGCGTATTGTGGCTATTTTGGTTACAGGGGAATAGGTGCAGAAGTAGTCATCACCGAACTTCTGTTTATATCCCTTAGCCACAAGTCTTGCTTTGAACCTTTCGATCAACCCGTCGGGTCTCATCTTCCTTTTGAAGATCCACTTGCAGTCAATTGGTTTGGCTCCCTTTGGTAGGTCTACAACCTCCCAAGTGTGATTAGACTTGATTGAGTATAGCTCACTTCGAATTTCTTCTTTCCAGAAGATCGCATCGACTGAGCGCATGGCTGACTCGAAGGATTTGGGTTCCTCTTCTAGAATTAACTGACACACGAATTGATCAGAAATTTCATTAATGTCATTTATTTCAGAAATGTACGTAATGAAATCAGGCCCAAAACTTGTCTCAGTCCTTTGTCTCTTACTTCTTCTAGGTTCTTCTGTCTCTCTTTCAGAAGTCAAAGCCAGTGAGGACGAGCCTTTTTCATAGGTAGTTGGTGCACGTTTTAGTGGGAAGATGTGTTCGAAGAACTCGGCCTCTCGTGCCTCGCACATAGAGTGACTGTCTAGGTACATAACCCTATATGCAGCGCTATTTTCTGCATACCCCACAAATATTGCATCTGAGGTTTTAGGGCCAAGATTAGGTTTCTTGAAGTGAGGAAGACCTACCTTGGCAAGACACCCCCATACTTTGAAGTATTTTAGATTGGGTGCGTAACCTTTCCATAACTCATATGGAGTTTTCTCATAACCTTTGTGAGGTATCGTGTTGAGGATGTGGTTAGCTGTTAAGGCAGTTTCCCCCCACAGAGAAGTTGGAGCGCCTGCGCTTATCAGAAAGGCATTGATCATTTCCTTGAGGGTTCTATTTTTCCTTTCAGCCACACCGTTTTGTTGTGGTGTATATGGTGCTGTCACTTCATGGATGATCCCATGTTTTTCACAAAAGGTTTTAAGGGAGGTAGACTCATACTCACAATCTTTGTCAGACCTAAGTCTTTTTATCTTTTTCTCTAACTAATTTTCTACTTCAGTTTTAAAGATTATAAATTTTTGTTCTGTCTCATCCTTAGTTCTAAGCAGGTATATCATTGAGAAACGAGTGATGTCATCTATAAAGGATATGTAATATCGCTTTCCCCCTTTTGTCTCAGTACTTTTAAAATCAGCTATGTCTGAGTGAATTAACTCTAAAGCACAAGTTGTATGATGCTTTGCAGTAGCGAAAGGTTTTCTAGCTAGTTTAGCTTCAGCACATACTTCACATTGAGAAAGCGAATCATTTTGCACGTTTGAAAGCATATTCATAGTTTTTAATCTACTCATGCATTTGAGACCAATATGTCCTAATCTAGCATGCCATACATCAAAAGAAACAGCAATATACGCAGAACCGCCATTACGAGTGGCAAGATTATTCATGAAATTCTCAATGTTAGCAGAGGTATACGCAATGAGGGGCAAAACAAACAACCCCCCACGTAAATAAGCTTTCCCTAAATACTCCCCCCGACGAGTCATGATCATTCTTTCGGACTCAAACACAAGTTTGATCCCGGCTCTAACCAACAAAGGACCCGAGACCAAATTCCTTCGTAGGGAGGGGACATACAACACTTCAGACAAAAACAAATACTTTGTGGAATTGAGTTTTATCTGTACTGTTCCTACACCTCTTACCTCAGCAGTACTGTCGTTTCCCATAAAGACTTGATCTCCTTGTCCTTGAGTGAAGGCACGGAACTCCTTGAACATGATCCTACTCGCGCAAAAGTGACGAGTTGCTCCAGTGTCAATGATCCACTCTTCCGTGCCAGTCACCACATTTGCCTCCAGCATCACAACCGCTGCTTTGACATCAGTCTCTTCTACCACGTTCGCTTGATGCTTGTTTTCTTATTGAACGGTCCTCTGGTCGTTTGCGCCCCATCGGCGGTAGCATTGAGCCGCGCGATGACCGTTCTTCCCACAGACGTAACAGGGTCCTCCTTTCACTTGCTTCTAGTTCTTGTTGTTTTTGAACTTGTTGTTATTGTTAACTTTGAATCCTCTTTTCCAGCCTTTGCTTTGTCCACCATTCCCAGTTTTGGACCTATCACCTTTAACATCACTGGATTCAACCATGTTAGCTTTTAACGTACCAGAATTAGAAACAGACCTTTGGCGATAGGCGTCTTCTATGTTGATGTGATTGACCATCTCTTCCCAGGTGTAATCCTTGGACTCATGTTTCACTTTGTTTTGAAACTCTCCCCAGGATTCTGGCAGCTTCTCAAGTAAGGCATAGGTTTGTAGCATTACACTTACCGGAATTAGTTCAGCTTCAAGGTCGAACACCAGGTTCTCATATTCGTGCACTTGCTCGATAACTGGTTTCGTATCTACCATGCGATAGTTGAGCCAGCGCCCAACCGTGTACTTTCTCCGGCCAGCATCATCAGCGCCATACTTCCTTTTGAGCATGTCCCAAATCTCCTTTGCAGATTTGTATTTAGCATATATGTCTAACAGGTTGTCAGACATATGGTGCAGCAGGATACCGCGAACGATTTTGTTGTCCCGCTCGAACTTAGCCCGGATGTCTTGGGACTTGTCAGCTGCGACAGGTGGTGGAGGGATAGAACCAGGGGTCCTAGGGGAGTCGCCATCTGGTTGAGGATCAGAAGACTCACCAGTTTTGGTTTCAGCAGGTTCAGGGACATACGTGAGCACGTATTCTAGCTCAGCAGATTCGAAGTGTATGAGCATCTTAACTGCGCAACGGCGATAGTTTAGGCCATCAAGAGGTTGAAGCTTGGCAAGGTCAATTGCAGGCTTAGATCCGAAGGTCGAAATGATAGCTTAAGCACAGATATTTGCTTTTAACTGTTGGGAAATCGGTCAGAATATTTCGCAGATCTAGGCTGCTATTTATATAGGCTGAGTATAGAAGAAATTTTGAATTAATCGGTGACGTGCGCAAGACACTACTTTAAAAGCAAATATTGCCCGGAGACGGTAACAGTCTTACTGGTTGCTTTCGACCAGTTAACACCGAAGCTCAGGATTGCAGAAGAGAATAAGAGAAGAATGTATTGAGTGATTAGAACTGAGGAAGAGCAGGGTTTTTATAGTGCTGAAAATACCCGCCCCTCCTCTCTCAACCATTCATTATTCCGCAAATTGAGGTGAGCTTGTGGTGAACATGCCCACAAAAATAGGAAGACTATTGTAACACAAATTAATGTGTGGATGGTAAATTTCTATACGAAATTTACCTCTGAAAGGGCAAAAAACTCGGAATAATACAAGGACCGAGTAAAACGCCCACCCCACCCCTGTAACACCCCCATTTTCAATACCAAATTTTCCTTACAATTATACTTTCTTAATTGAAAAATTCACTAATTACATAGCGGAAGCATTAACTAACCAAAAGAAATGGGTGTTACCGCCACGCTCAGGTATCTCTCTTATACCCAAACGCTAAGGCTAATAATACAACTTCAATAAACAACTCAAAATATGTATTAGTACAAAAACAACTAACAATTCAAATGTCTAACTAATACATGATATATCTAGGTGATTCGCTCATTCTCATGCCCAATGCTCATGCAAGAGTTCCTGCAAAAACAATTAAAGAACAGAAAACAAAGAAACACACAAATTCAGCATTAAGCTTGTAAGATCTACTTCACCCCGTAAAACATTTTGCACATAGTACATAGGAGCAGATAATTGGCATAAAGCATAGACCCTTTAAACATTTAATCTTTTATCATCAATAGAGCATAATCATATAGAACATAACTCAAATATGAAATACTCAGAATTTCCAACAACCATAATTTCTCAACAATACACATAATTTTTAATACCAAATCAGTAGTTCTCACAATGGATATTTTAGGAACTTTTCAAAAGTAATATATTTATTCCAACATGGAGGAACACCAATTCCAACAAAATGGGCAGGGTCTTGTTTCATCAAGCCCTAGTGAACAGTAATCACTCTACTGGACACTACACAAAATCCCATTCAATCTCAAATAATGGGCAGGGTCTTAATTATTTAAGCCCTAGTGAACAGTAATTCTCTTTACTGAACACTACTCAAAAATCCCATTTAAACCAACCAAATAATGGGCAGGGTCTTCTTCAATAAGCCCTAGTGAACAGTAATAAATCTACTGAAACACTATGCAAAAATCCCAATAAAGTGGAACAGAACTAATACCTTAAGTGTGCACACCCCCAATGGGTTTCCAAGCCCAATGGGTAGTAACTAGTCCTAGTAGTCAGGATACGTTTCTACTGACTACTACTCAACAGGGTAAATACCCAAGTGGTAGACTCCGCTAAACACTCCTCAAAACAACAGGACTAAAAGTCCTAGTGAGACAGGATATATTTCTACTGCTCACTCCACAAAACAACAGAGAGTTTTTAAGCTCCCTAGTGAGTCGGTATATTCAACCGCTCACTCCACAACAAACTGGGTCATAACCCAAGTATCCAGAATTTCACAACAGGATACTACACAAGTCTTAAGAATCAATTTCCTTTATCCTCCATCTTTATAAAAGTGACAACATTACTGACATTTCTCAAGCAAACAAATTCTCAACATCTTAACTAAGGAATTGACAGAAATTTTCAGAAGGCATAACCTGAATTGAAAAATTTATAGAAATATATTGGTAACACATTTTCATATGAAATTTTCCAGATACAAGGTACAGTGAGTCTAGATTATACACAAAAAGTTTCAAATCAATCCAAGGTCTAAAAGTATTTTTCCCGAATTATTTCCCAACACTGCGCCAGACAGAAATTGAACTGGCAGCACACTGCCTCCACTTTACGAAATTTTTCTGGAAATATCGAAACATATTTTTAACCCAAACTTTTTACAAACATCAATTATAACAAGTCTAAGTTATCCATAAAAACATTCAAGCAAAAACAAGTTTAGGAAGCATTTTTCACGAAATTTTCTTTCCAGCTGCGCCAGTCAGAATTTTCACAGGCAATAATCAGATTGAGTAAAAATTTTTCCTTTTTAATCACCACAAAATCACCATATCATATATGCAGGGTTTTCAACACATCTAAACTGAGTAAACTCATATATCTATCCACATAATATAATCAAATAACTTACAACACTAAATATCATCAATTTTTTTCAAAATCATGAATCACATAAACAATTAGAAAAATCAATTTTTGATTTGGGGTAAAAGGATTTTAGTGAACATAAATCTTATCTCTAATAATGCCCAAAAGCAATCACCTAAGCTTGATGATCTTGACATCTAATTCTTGAAATTAATTGATAAGAAGAAACTGCTAGGGTTTTATTTTTGTTTGGGAGAAAGGAGGGATTGTCGACAGAGAGATAGAAGAATATATAGAATTAGGTTATCTGGAACAATATGACTACTACTTAAACACTTAACTAATAACTTGTATTATAAATAATAATTCTAGTTGTATGGAACTAAAATACTTAAAAGCTTAATATAATATTAATATACATATTAGCCTACTAGTACTTAACATGTATCCATACGTAACATATATATAAATAAATAATTATTAGCTATAATACACAGTTTAAAAATAAAAGAGTAGCAGTAGTAGACTAGTTTAAATAGTTTTGGGTCACATAAAATAATATAATTACAGACCGCATAGTAAAAATGTTTTATTTAACATAATATCTATTTTATAAAATTTTATTTAGAACAATAATATTTATAACAAAATATTCAAATAACCGGGTATTACAATCTTACCCCCTTAAAAGATGCTTCGTCCCCGAAGCATAACCATAAAACAACAAGGAATAACGGAGACTTGACCAACAAGGAACTCAAGAGACTCAAACTTAAGTTCAATTCACCACAATAAAGACAAGGTATTACACTCACCCCTCCTAAGAAATATAGTTACGTCCCCGTAACTTTCATGCAAGTTCTTGCCCAAGCTCTTAGCAAATAAATTATCAAAATAATCTAAAAGTCACCATTAAGAAAAATAAACAACAGATATATATAGTAGCCAAATAAAATCACCAAGATCCAAAACAGTTTATCAAAACAATGCACCATGATCAAATAACTATGCAACAAAATGCAAGGTCTCACTTCCTCACCGTGATTTTCAACATTTTAAATTCCTAGTCAATTTTATTCCAAAGGTCTCATAAACCTAGGCTCTGTGGGTCATAGGCACAACATAGGCTCCCAAAGGTTCGAACTGCTCTGATACCAATTTGTAACACCCCCATTTTCAATACCAAATTTTCCTTACAATTATACTTTCTTAATTGAAAAATTCACTAATTACATAGCGGAAGCATTAACTAACCAAAAGAAATGGATGTTACCGCCACGCTCAGGTATCTCTCTTATACCCAAACGCTAAGGCTAATAATACAACTTCAATAAACAACTCAAAATATGTATTAGTACAAAAACAACTAACAATTCAAATGTCTAACTAATACATGATATATCTAGGTGATTTGCTCATTCTCATGCCCAATGCTCATGCAAGAGTTCCTGCAAAAACAATTAAAGAACATAAAACAAAGAAACACACAAATTCAGCATTAAGCTTGTAAGATCTACTTCACCCCGTAAAACATTTTGCACATAGTACATAGGAGCAGATAATTGGCATAAAGCATAGACCCTTTAAACATTTAATCTTTTATCATCAATAGAGCATAATCATATAGAACATAACTCAAATATGAAATACTCAGAATTTCCAACAACCATAATTTCCCAACAATACTCATAATTTTTAATACCAAATCAGTAGTTCTCACAATGGATATTTTAGGAACCTTTCAAAAGTAATATATTTATTCCAACATGGAGGAACACCAATTCCAACAAAATGGGCAGGGTCTTGTTTCATCAAGCCCTAGTGAACAGTAATCACTCTACTGGACACTACACAAAATCCCATTCAATCTCAAATAATGGGCAGGGTTTTAATTATTTAAGCCCTAGTGAACAGTAATTCTCTTTACTGAACACTATTCAAAAATCCCATTTAAACCAACCAAATAATAGGCAGGGTCTTATTCAATAAGCCCTAGTGAACAGTAATAAATCTACTGAACACAACGCAAAAATCCCAAAAAAGTGGAACAGAACTAATACCTTAAGTGTGCACACCCCCAATGGATTTCCAAGCCCAATGGGTAGTAACTAGTCCTAGTAGTCAGGATACGTTTCTACTGACTACTACTCAACAGGGTAAATACCCAAGTGGTAGACTCCGCTAAACACTCCTCAAAACAACAGGACTAAAAGTCCTAGTGAGACAGGATATATTTCTACTGCTCACTCCACAAAACAACAGAGAGTTTTTAAGCTCCCTAGTGAGTCGGTATATTCAACCGCTCACTCCACAACAAACTGGGTCATAACCCAAGTATCCAGAATTTCACAACAGGATACTACACAAGTCTTAAGAATCAATTTCCTTTATCCTCCATCTTTATAAAAGTGACAACATTACTGACATTTCTCAAGCAAACAAATTCTCAACATCTTAAATAAGGAATTGACAGAAATTTTCAGAAGGCATAACCTGAATTGCAAAATTTATAGAAATATATTGGTAACACATTTTCAGATGAAATTTTCCAGATACAAGGTACAGTGAGTCTAGATTATACACAAAAAGTTTCAAATCAATCCAAGGTCTAAAAATATTTTTCCCAAATTATTTCCCAACACTGCGCCAGACAGAAATTGAACTGGCAGCACACTGCCTCCACTTTACGAAATTTTTCTGGAAATATCGAAACATATTTTTAACCCAAACTTTTTACAAACATCAATTATAACAAGTCTAAGTTATCCATAAAAACATTCAAGCAAAAACAAGTTTAGGAAGCATTTTTCACGAAATTTTCTTTCCAGCTGCGCCAGTCAGAATTTTCACAGGCAATAATCAGATTGAGTAAAAAATTTTCCTTTTTAATCACCACAAAATCACCATATCACATATGCAGGGTTTTCAACACATCTAAACTGAGTAAACTCATATATCTATCCACATAATATAATCAAATAACTTACAACACTAAATATCATCAATTTTTTTCAAAATCATGAATCACATAAACAATTAGAAAAATCAATTTTTGATTTGGGGTAAAAGGATTTTAGTGAACATAAATCTTACCTCTAATAATGCCCAAAAGCAATCACCTAAGCTTGATGATCTTGACATCTAATTCTTGAAATTAATTGATAAGAAGAAACTGCTAGGGTTTTATTTTTGTTTGGGAGAAAGGAGGGATTGTCGACAGAGAGATAGAAGAATATATAGAATTAGGTTATCTGGAACAATATGACTACTACTTAAACACTTAACTAATAACTTGTATTATAAATAATAATTCTAGTTGTATGGAACTAAAATACTTAAAAGCTTAATATAATATTAATATACATATTAGCCTACTAGTACTTAACATGTATCCATACGTAACATATATATAAATAAATAATTATTAGCTATAATACACAGTTTAAAAATAAAAGAGTAGCAGTAGTAGACTAGTTTAAATAGTTTTGGGTCACATAAAATAATATAATTACAGACCGCATAGTAAAAATGTTTTATTTAACATAATATCTATTTTATAAAATTTTATTTAGAACAATAATATTTATAACAAAATACTCAAATAACCGGGTATTACAACCCCACCCCACCGCGCGTGCGAGCCGAACGGGCGGGCGGCGACGCGCGCGTGTGGGGTTCCCCTTTCCTTCTCACTCTACAATAGTTTAAGACTCCCAAAAGGGTTGGCAATAAAAAAGGTGGGAATGAGTCCCTTATTAAACCAATGTGGGACAAGAGTGTCTTCCTTCTACTCACTTGTTAAGCTACCATCTTGAATGTAAATCTCCAACAAATGGTCAAAGTGCTTTCGGACCTCCAGCGAATATGTATATAAGGGAGTGCTTTAAGAGAAAGAGAGCAGAGGACAAAGCGCCACGTATATAGTTTGGTCACTAGTTTTTTTTTTTTCTTCTTCGTCTCTCCAAAGAATAAAAGCAGTGGTTCTTCTTTCATCATACTAAGAGCATCTCCAACCCACTTAACACCAAAACACCAAATTTCTTCACCAAATGTCACATCATAAGGAATATTCTAAGCATCTTCTCACACCAAATTTTATTCATCTCCAACCCATTTACACCAAAACACCAAAACACGAAATTTCTACACTAAAATAATTTAATTGCTCAATTATTAATTCGAATTTAATTAGTTTAATATAATTTTTTTCGAACTTAATAAGTGTAATATAAAATATAACTTGTGATGTAAATAATAGTTTTTATTAATATTAATTTTTCATAACATTAATTATTCAAAAATAAAATTTAACAATATTTTTGAAAATTTAATATATTCCACAATAATAATATATATTTTAATTTTTATTATGTTTTATTTATGTTTAATGTATATAAAATTTTAATATATATATATATATATATATATATATATATATATATATATATATATATATATATATATATATATATATATATATATTCAATATTAGTCTTGTTTCGATCGTCTCAATGAGATCTTTAAAATAGTATAATTTATATTTAATAATACAAATTTTAAATATAAGTATTTAACAAAATAAAAAATATATATAAAATAAATAAACGATATGTTTGGAATTATTAAAAAAAACAAGGGCAAAATGGTAACTTTACTCCCTATTTTAGATTTGCCGTGGATGAACAGTGTCACGCCATATATGGCGCGGCACTGTTCATCAACGTCAAAAATATTGGCGATATGGCGTTTTGCATCTTCACCTTGGAGAGCAAAAATTTGAGAAAATGGAGGGATGGCGTTGGAATTTGCAGATATGCTGCCACATTGGAGATGCTCTAAGAGTAACGACGGCTTCCACTAGCAGATGTGAGAAACAGAGACAAGCGACATCTACCCACGAAAGAGAATAGAGCTAGGCGAGAAACTCCAGCAGTCCGGCGACCTTCGGCAACTCCGGCAGCGGCGACGGTCGGCATCCGGCAGTAGCAGAGCTCAACATCCATGGTTCCTGGTCTCGCAGCATCAGTTTCCAGTGGCATGAAAAAAAAAAACAAGAAAACAAGGCTCCATTGATACACTTCAATCTATCCCCAGTAGCGAACTCTGGCTGCAGAGCACCTATGCCGCAACCTTCCACAGCGACGGATCTCCGGCAATCGTGATGGTAAAACTCCGGCGACTTCTGCAAAAAAAAAAAAAAAAAAAAAAAAAAAAATCAAAGCAAAACAGAACAAAACAAAACAAAACAAAACAAAAAGCTTCCAGCGAGAGGGCTGAGTAGCGTCCTCTGGGCGATTGTGGGTTCAAGTCCTCCAGCAGTTCGACGACCTCCAAGTAGCAGAGAAGCATAGACGAGCAGAAGGCGATTTCTGGACTCTGGCGGGCAGCATTCCGACGACCTCTAGACTCCGGCAGTGCTGACGGTTACGCTGGGACTTCATAAAAAAACAAGAAGAGGGAAAAAATGTCTGGCAAAAATTTTCGACAGCTTCTGCGATGACCTCTGGCCAAAACAGCAACCCAAGTTCCCTTTTATTTTGTATGTTGCGGCTGTATCACTTCTTCCCTGTAAATAAAAGAATGCATATAGGAAAGATGGGGATGATGGTATCATTAGTACAAAAAACACTTTCTGAGTCACCTGTAAACCACTTTTCGAGTCACTTGTACAGGTGACTCGGATTCCAGAGCCTCTGAAAGTGTTTAGCTTTCCGAGGCACACGTATAGGGTGTCGCGGAAAGCTAAATAAGCATTTTTTATTTTTTAATAGAGACTTTTCGAAGCACCTGTTGCGTCACAGGTGCCTCGGAAAGCCATTTAATATTTTATTATAAAATACTATCCGAGACACCCACGCACAGGTGGGTGTCGCGGAAAGTATTTTATATTTAAAAATAATATATATATATATATATATATATATATATATATATATATATATATATATATATATATATATATATTATTTTTTAGAAAAAAAATTAAACTTTCAGAGACACCTGCAACAGAGCAGGTGTCTCGGAAAGTTTAATTTTTTTTAAAAAAAATAATATATATATATATATATATATATATATATATATATATATATATATATATATATATATATATATATATATATATGCAACTAATTTTAATTTTTTAAAAACAATAAATAAACTCCCACTTTTACAACACAAATACATAGAAATTATTCATAGCCAATGTTTTACAAAGAAGAGAAAAATGAAGAGAGAGCCCCATCTTTCTATCACTAGTCTCCGTATGTTTTGACTCCTATATCACCTTAATCTTTCCTCCTTCCCCCACTAACAGCTCCGGATTGAAGTTGTTTGTCACATTGGCTAGCTCGCGAAATGTGAACACTTCTGCTGCAATTTTTATGTCCCCATACCTCAGAATGTCTTCTGCTAGCTGCTTTTGCTTGCTCATCCTGCAACTCATTTAAAATGTGTTTTTTTTTTCATGAATCAAGAAAATTACAGCATTTTACAATTTACAAACTGATAAAATTCGATGGGGGCAACAGAAACTCAGAATGGAAATGAAGATCATGTAACAATCTATATAACTTCTTGGGAATCCAAGGAATCAAACAAGTTTTTATCTTCCAATTAATGATACCTTACTTGTTCTCATGGAAATACTTCTGGCAATGGAAGCCAGTGGCTCTTCATTATCATATTTGCTTGAAGTCCTTGCCTCATTCAAAGAACTCTTGGAGCTTTTCAAAGGATTCTTTCTCATCTTCTTAATCTCTTATTTATAAACACAACAGAGGTCATATAATCAAAGCAGTTGTGAAGAAGAATGCAAGGGAGCAAGTATAATAAGATTGAAAATTCTATATATAGATTATTTACCTTGCTAATGGAAGGTCGAGTGTTGTGTCCTATGATTTTCTTCTTCAATCTTTGCTTCGTTGGTGGAGAAGCTGATGGATTATGTTCCTATTTATAGTGTATCATAAGGCAGTGTTATACTTGGAGTTGAATTAGGACTCTACATTCCTACTTCCTAGCACAGTTAAGATAGGCTTTCATAACGTTTGGATGTAGAATGGAGCCGCGATATTTGTGAGTTGTTATCAGAATGTTGACCTTAAAATACACTTTGGGTGAGTTGTATTAGGACTATTAGGACTCTATTATCCATATTAGACTAGGACTATATTATTCGTGTTAGACTAGGATTCTATCTAGCATCTCTATATATTCGCTCCCTGTACTCTCAGACATTATTATTGAATACAACACAATTATATTCTCATCTGGTATCAGTTAGCCAGGGTTTTCTTTTCCAACATCCATGTACCTCACTTCGTAGCAGTAACATATGGCATCAAACCAAGATACACCGTATCAGAAGCGGTCTGGTCAACGACGCGACGTTGATGATCCGTGTCAAATTTGTAAAGGTTTCGGCCACACGGGAGCCAATTGTGTTTAGCGTTATGATGATCCGTGTCAAATTTGTAACCATTTTGGTCACACAAGAGCCAATTGTTTTTGGCGCTATGATGATCCGTGTAAAATTTGTAACCGTTTTGGTCACACAGGAGCCAACTGTTTTCGGCGTTATTTAGGGGCTCCGGGTTTTCAGGCTAATGTGGCCGTCTCTGGTGATAATGGTGATTCCAACGGTCCTCATCAGTGGTTCCCTGACACTGGTGCTACAAATCATGCTACGCATGATTCTTCTTTGATGACTTCTGCGACAAGTTATGATGGCCCGGAGACTCTGCGAGTCGGCAATGGTACAGGTTTGCCTATTGTTAATGTTGGTTCTGCTTCGTTAGCCACTGATTCTATGTCTTTTAAGTTACATGATGTTTTGCATGTCCCTGATCTCTCTTCTTCTCTATTATCTATCCAGCATTTTGCAAAGGACAATAATGTTTTCTTTGAGTTCCACCCACCCTCTTTGTTTCTATGTGAAAGACATTTTGACCAAGAAGGTTCTCTTTAAGGGACATGCGTTTGGGGGTCTCTACACATGGCCTGCGTCTTCTGCTTCCCCTGCTGCATTTGTTGCTGTACGGTCCTCTTACGTTTGGCACATGCGGTTGGGGCATCCTCATTCTCGAGTCTTACGTAAAATTTTAGCATCTTCGTCTGTTGATACATTTAATTCTAGTGATCTTCCCAATGTCTGTTTCTCTTGTCAATTAGGAAAATCTTCTCGTTTTCCTTTGTCTCGTGTCGAAACTACTAGTACGTATCCTTTGGAATTAATTTATTCAGATATTTGGGGCCCTGCACCATTACTTTCTGTGTCTGGCTTTAAATATTTTGTGTTGTTTGTGGATGATTACACTCGTTATATGTGGTATTATCCCATGCATGCTAAATCTGATTTGTATGCTATATTTGATAAGTTTTGGTCACTAGTTGAACGTTCCTTTTCTCGCAAGATTATTTCTTTTCAATCTGATTTAGGGGGAGAATATAAAAAGCTTGGTTCCACTCTTGCGTCCTTAGGTATTCGTCACAGGCAATCATGTGCGTATACTCATGAACAAAATGGCAGGGTAGAACGTAAGCATAGGCATGTTGTTGAAACGGGACTAGCATTGTAAGCATTGAAAATTTAAATAATGGTGTTGGACCGTGGTGAATATTTGATTATTAAATTAATTACTTTAATTAAGCTAGTTGGACTAATATTTATTTAATTGGGTTAATTAAATGACTCATTGAATAATTAATTGGTTTAATTACTTAATTAAATGTAATTGGATGTTGGATTGTTCGGCCCGAAATGGTGAAAGATTTAATCAAGTTGGACCAGGCTGCTTGGATGAATTGGGTTTCCTAGTTAGTGGGTTTGACTTGGTCTTGGCCCATCAAAATTATATGTTGATTATATAATTTTGGGAAATTTGAATATTTGATATTATTTGGAAATTTAATGAAATCATGAACTTGGACGCAATGGTGTCCCGATACATTCTTTAATTTAATTAAAGAAATTAAATTAAATAAGGAATTAAGAGTTGGTTGGAGATTTTCCCTCACACTCACCACTATAAATAGTGGTTTCATTTTCAAGAATGGGAGCTCTGAAAATCTGCATACTGAAGCTCTGCCGAAGTCTCGCCAGGATATCGTCTGGAACACGCCCGCAGTTGTACTGCGTATACCGCGCTGAGGAACACGCCACTTGAACACCGGAAGCCCTTCTTTGAAGATCAAGCTGCATACTAGCCCTTCGTTGAGGAACAAGCTACTAACTCCGGAGGCCCTTCAGCAAGGAACTACTCCAGTTCGGCACACTCCCGAACTCGGCATACATCCAGTTCAACATACTTTGAATTCGGCATACTTCCAGTTCGGCCATCCTCCCGAACTCGGCATACTTCAAGTTCAGCATACTCTGAACCCGGCACACTTCCAATTTGGCATATTCCAAATTTGGCATACTTCCAATAGGCATACTTGTAGTAGAGAATCAGAGGACTTCTCATATACAGAGATTTTACCCCTTCCCGTTTGATATATACTTGATACTACTTGTAACCGATACTTTGAATTTTGAATATATACAATTCGAGTTTTTCGCGTTTACAAGCATTAATGGCTCAATCCTCTGTTCCGTCTCGTTTTTGGGATTATGCTTTTGAAACTGCGGTTTATCTAATCAATAAAATGCCCACTCCTGTCTTATCTGATAAATCTCCTCATTATCTTTTGCATCGGTCTCCTCCATCTTATTCATATCTGCGTGTTTTTGGGTGTTTATGCTTTCCAAATCTGCATCCCTATAATCGCAACAAACTACAGTTTCGGTCATCCCCTTGTGTCTTTCTAGGATATCCTCCGTCTTTTCGTGGCTATCGTTGTTTAGACACTAACACTAACAAGGTTTTTATCTGTCACCATGTGCGATTCGATGAGGCTGTCTTTCCTTTTGTTACTTCTGTGGATTCGCAGGTTCCAAAACCACGCCCGGAGCCGTGGGGTGTTGCACCAATTGTTTCTGGTGGTGATCTGACTATTGTCACGGCTCGTGACCCTCCTGCCGCGCCCATAGCCGCTTCTGACCATCACCGCCAGCAGCCTACTACTGCCGAGCCCGTGACCAGTCCGAGCGGACAGTCACGGACCAGCCGGCTCCTCGGCCAAGAGGCCGGCCTCGTGGTCGGTCACGTCCCGCGCCCTCACCCGTTCGCTCTCATGGAATGAATACGAGAAGTTCGGGACCACATGATCATGTTGCTTTATATGCTGCTGCTGTTACTCCTGAACCTACATGTTTTACTCAAGCGGTTAAATTTCCTTAATGGCGGGGTGCAATGGATTTGGAAATTTAATGCCTTGGTGCACAAAAATACATGGAGGCTTGTTCCCTTTAAATAAGGTATGAATGTAGTTGGATGTAAGTGGGTGTTTAGAACCAAGAGAAAGGCTGATGGTTCGATTGAGCGTTACAAGGCTCGGTTAGTTGCCAAGGGATTCAATCAGATTGTCGGCGAGGATTTCTTTGAGACCTTTAGTCCCGTTGTCAAACCGACTACGGTACGTCTTCTTTTATCCTTAGCTATTTCTCGTGGATGGACTATTCGACAGTTGGACATACACAATGTTTTTCTAAATGGCAATCTCGCTGAGACGGTTTATATGCGCCAGCCCCCTGGTTATGAAGACAAAACGATGCCCGGGCACGTTTGTCTCCTTCAACGTTCTTTATATGGGCTTAATCAAGCTCCCCGTGCTTGGTTCACTCGTTTGCATGATTTTCTGGTTTCTGCTGGTTTCTCACCTTCCAAGACGGATGTCTCTCTATTTATATATTCACATGGCAATACTCGTCTATATTTTCTGGTTTATGTGGATGATATTTTGGTTATGGGATCTGATCCAGCTCATGTGACTGCTCTTATTGACAAGTTGGCTCTTGAGTTTAAAGTTCGTGATATGGGTGGTCCGTTGTCTGATGGCATGCTTCTGTCTGAACAACGGTACATGAAGGATATTCTAAAACGAGCAGGTATGGTTGATTGCAAGCCCGTGGCTACTCCGGTTTCAACCACGAAGGCCGAGACTGATGCCGTGGTACCATACGCTGATCCCACTCAGTATCGTAGCTTTGCAGGTGCTCTGCAATATCTTATGGTAACTCGGCCTGATCTTTCCTCTGTAGTCAATCGTTTGTGTCAACACATGCACTCTCCCTCTACTGCGGATTGGGCGGCTCTCAAGAGGGTGTTACAGTATGTAAATGGGACACTACATCTTGGTCTTAAGATTACGTCTTCTCCTTCTCTAGATATTCATGCATATTCTGGTTCGGATTGGGCTGGCAATCCTGATGATCGCAAATCTACTAGTGGTTTTGTTGTATTTTCAGGACCAATCTTGTCTCATGGGTTTGTCGAAAACAACGTACTGTGGCTCGTTCATCAACTGAGGCTGAATACAAAGGACTGGCTGATGTCTCTGCAGAGGTTACCTGGCTCGTCTCTCTGATGAAGGAAATCGGGTTTGCGCCACCTTCTGTGCCCAAACTCTGGTGTGACAATCTGGGAGCTATTTATCTGTGTGCTAATCCGGTGTTTATGCTCGCACCAAGCACATTGAGATCGACTACCACTTTGTTCGTGATAAAGTCGCGAAGAAGGAATTAAAAGTCAATTTTATTTCTACCAAAGATCAGATAGCGGATATTTTTACTAAGTCTCTTTCGTCTGTACGTTTTAATTTACTCCGTTGCAAGCTCAATGTTTTGGCTGACCAACCTTGTGCTTGAGGGGGAGTATTAGGACTATTAGGACTCTATTATCCATATTAGACTAGGACTATATTATTCGTATTAGACTAGGATTCTATCTAGCATCTCTATATATTCGCTCCCTGTACTCTCAGACATTATTATTGAATACAACATAATTATATTCTCATCAGTTGAACATAAGTGATGGTCTGTTGCCAAAATATGTTGGGTCACCCACGCGTGAGAATTTGAACATGATTTGAGGATGTGGGTTGGCAGATGGGCTTGTGTATGAATTTTGTTTTGAGTATGGATAAAAGAAATGGGCTAGCTAAATTTGGATTTATTAATGTGGCCTATTGTTTGAGTCGCAAATTATGCTGTGCAACCGAATGCACCTTGCAAGGTGCATATGGTTGCAAAACGGCGCCGTTTTGGATAAAAAAACGCGCGTCCCACTTAAAAGAAGAAATCAGGTTCGATTCCCGACAATAGCATTTTTATATATCCAGAAATTCATAACTATATAACCACAATTTCATAACTATATATTCACAATTTCATAACTATATATCCACAGTGAATGAATGAAGTAAAAATCCACAATGAATGAATGAATGAAGTAAAAATCCACAATGAATGAACTAAATATCCACTATATATGATTGAACGAAATATCCACAATGAATGAACTAAATATCCATAAATTCATAACTATATAACCACAATTTCATAACTATATATCCACAGTGAATGAATGAAGTAAAAATCCACAATGAATGAATGAATGAAGTAAAAATTCACAATGAATGAATGAATGAAGTAAAAATTCACAATGAATGAAGTAAAAATCCACAATGAATGAACTAAATATCCACAATATATGATTGAACTAAATATCCACAATGAATGAACTAAATATCCATAAATTCATAACTATATAACCACAATTTCATAACTATATATCCACAATTTCATAATTATATATCCACAATAATGCTATTGCTGAGAGTCGAACCTGATTTTTTTTTTAAAGTGGGACGCGCGTTTTTAATCAAAACGACGTCGTTTTGAACCGTATGCACCATGCGCATGGTACATTCGGTTGCACAGCATAACTATTGTTGTTTGAGTTCGTATCAAATATTTAAATTTTGAGACTTCTTCGCACCAAGCACATCAGACGGCATGTCACGATAAGTCTCGAGGGGGACAATTTGTAGACACAGAAAATTTGAACCCGACAAATAGACGGACAAAATTATTTTTTGGGTCGATGTTGAGATTGATTATTGGACCAATTTAATTAATTGGGCCATAGTAATTAAATTAATTTAATGAGTCCAATTAGACTTGATTTGGGCTATTGAATTAATTAATTGATTCAAGCCCACCTCATATATATTTGAATTTGAATTATAATTATAATTTAAATATAATATTAATTTTATTATATTTGAATTAAATAATTATAATTTAGTTTGAATTTGAATTAGATTATACAATAATGAACCTGAACTTTATTTTGGGCAAGGTTCATTTTCCTAAATAATAATTAACTAATTAATTAATTAAAAAGGGGAGTTTGTTGAGGGATTTTGGTTAGGCCTTTTAGTATAAATAGGGCCTTCATTTTCATTCTAAAACACAACAATTGAAGACTTGAGGAGTTGAGAGCATTTGAAGAACTTAAAGACTTGAAGGCTTTGAAGGCATTGAAGAACGCTTGAGAACTTGAAGGCTTGAGAGGTTGAAGGCATTGAAGAACACTTGAAGACTTGAAGGCATCTTTTGAATATTTTGCAGGCAATTTGAATCCATTGCAGGTACTTTGGAGCTTTCCAGAATTGATTGTCTCGAAGATCTTGAAGTCTTTTGAAGGCATTTGAGGATCTTTAAGGCAACTTGAATCGATTGCATGTGTTTTGAAACTTTGCAGGGTTGATTATTTCTAAATTCTTGACGTTCGTTGTTGAAAGTCACGCCAATTGAATCCCAGAAGCTACGCCACTTGAATCCCGGAGGCACGCGCCAATTGAATCCCGGAGGCTACACTATTTGAATCCCGGAGGCTACACTATTTGAATCCCGGAGGCACTTCAATAGATAACGTCAGTGATTCGTCAGTGAAGAATCAGAGGACTAGACAAAGATTGTGTACCTGCATATTGAATTATACACACACTGTACAAGGAATTTTGTGAAATATATACAAAGTTTACTTTTTTTGTGTTTACAGCACGATCAAACATTTCCAAATGCATAATCATAATTGCAGAAAATTAGAAAAATGCCATCACATTTTTTTTAATCTATTTTCATTGATTTTCAACCTTTAATCATCCTTAGATGAATGAACTAGCATATTTGTGTAAGATTTGATTCTTAATTTTATTTATTTATATTTGGTTTCAAGAATATATTTGATATATGTTTTCCTTGATATAATTCAAGAATTTTATTACATACTCTCAAAGTTTCAAGAACATTAAAATTCGATGAACAATCGATGACTTTTCTACAAAGATTTATAACGCAACTCTTTCCCCAAAATTTCATTAATATGCATTTTCTAGGATATGCTCCCATAATTCCCACAAAGATTCATTCCGATTTCGGAGATGTTCTGTACTAAAGTATAATCATACACAATTAGCCATTGACCAGAGTTTTTTTTTTTTTTTCGTCGTATCCTTTTTTGCTGTGGAATTATTTGAAAATTTTGTAATTATTATAGGTGAAAAATTTTATATATATATATATATATATATATATATATATATATCCCAGGAGAGAAATAAGAATTATTTACAACTGTTCACGTGTTCAGAGTAACAAATTAGATGTAAATTTTTAAAATATCGGCGTGGTATCATTATCCTAAATAACTCAAACTTTGGTGCAAGTAATGTGTTATAAGTGCAAGTAGCTGCTGCATCTTTGCAAGTAAAAAGTGCAAATAAAATCACTTACAAGTGCAAGTAATTTACCTTGTTAACATTCGTGCACATAGGTGCACCTAATTATAACGTTGGGTGCAACTAGTTATAACGTTTGGTGCAACTAGTTATAACGTTAGGTGCACTTAGTATTGATACTCACTGTAAATTTTTCTTGCACCTGTAATACATTTTACATGCACTTGTAATACATTTTACTTGCATTTGGGTGCACTATATGAAACTGCAACTTGCACTTCTAATACATTTTACTTGCACTTCGGTATTTATTTATATACGAAAATATCACCGCGTTTTTAAAAAAAATCAGTGTTTCTCATCCGTTAGATCTGAACACGTGGCCGATTGTCATGCATTCTGAGTTCTCTCCTGGACGCAACTTTCTCACCTGAATGTGCAATATATATATATATATATATATATATATATATATATATATATATATATATATATATATATATATATATATATATATATATATAATTTAGTTCCCGTGTGGTTAAGTGTCTCTCGTGCGATTGTGCGGTTAAATCTGAGCCATTAAACTTACTTAAATCAACATCTAAGATAACCAAAAAAAAAAAAACGCGATGACAATTTGGTAATTTTTGCATCTAAGTCAAAATTAAGGTGCCTGGTTTTCGTGCTTAAGGACGTGTGTGAGTTTGTGCTTAAGGTGCGTGAGTTTTGTGTTTAAGGTGTATGGGTTGTGTACTTAATGTGAGTAGTTGTTGAAACTTAAGGTGCGTAAGTTTTGTGGTTAATGTGAATAGTTGTTGAAACTTAAGGTTCGTGAGTTTCCTTCTTAAGGTGCGTTGTTTACCTTTT
The DNA here is from genome assembly GCF_001879475.1 of Ipomoea nil. Lineage (NCBI taxonomy): Eukaryota > Viridiplantae > Streptophyta > Magnoliopsida > Solanales > Convolvulaceae > Ipomoea > Ipomoea nil. The sequence continues at coordinate 3,025,641 of NW_017619532.1, forward strand.
TAAGGTGTGTGATTTGTATGCTTAAGGTGCGTCAGTTGTGTGAAACTTAAGGTAAACCATTTTAAAACATGCATTGGGTTGACTTTGTGAAATTGATTTGATTGATCTAAATTGTCAATTCCTTTCATGGTGGTTGTTAAAGTTCTCTTGTGTTACATATGAGAGAGTTATGTTCTCCTTAATTGCTTACTTCGTAGTTCGTACTATATCATGATTGATCAAATTGTCCATACTTGATTCCTTTTAATCATTAGAAAGGACCCGAGAATGTTACTCTTGTATTATAATTGAATAGCAGTTTCCTTTGTAGAGAATGAAGAGAACTAGGGTCACAAAATCAAAGAAAGGACAGGGTATGGGAGAATCAAGTACCCAAGGGAATACTATAAAACCAACAATATTAAAACGTAAAATTTACTCAACAATGGGAATGCTATAATTGTTTAAATTTCATAAATTAATACACAGTATATTATATTAGTACAAGAATCAGAAATGGAAACTTATCACTCCAAACACACATAAATATTGATAATAATGGAAGAAACAAATATGCATGCATACACAGCAAACGTACAATTTAAACCTAGTCAGAATCAATATCGTCTTCATGTTTCTTCTTCTTGTTGTTGAAGTTGTTGACAGCAGAAGCAGCCCAATCACCAATTTTCTTACCCATCTGAGCAGAGATGGGTTCCCTATGTTTAGGAAATACACTTCCTTTCTTCGGCCCTGGAAATATTGTTCCAATACCATCATTGCTCCTGCAGTGATCTTCACCACCACCTTCTTGATCTTGCTTTTCCATTGCCATCTTCTCCTCTCCCTTGCCTGTCATCTTCTTCTCTCCCTTGCCTGCCATCTCTCTCTCTCTCTCTCTGTTTCTGTTTGTTTTATGTATGGCTAAATGAATGTGTGATTGTGTTCCATATATCGTGTTTCATATATCGTTATATCAAAGGGTTTTATAGCAAATTATTAGCAATGGAGCATGCATGGAAACAGTAGAGAACCTTTCTTGAATTTTTTTTTTTTTTTTTTTTTTTTTTTTTTTTTTTTTTTGTCTTTCAAGTTACAAATTCCTTAAATTTCCTTGAACAATCTTTGATACTTCTACAAATATTTGTAAATCCTTCCCCGACATTTCATGTCTATGTTTTTTTGCTAGGACTTGTCAAGTCCCACAAATTCATAAATAAGTATTGATTTTATAATGTAAAACTCGTTAATACGAGGTTAGGATAGATATATTATATGCTTAACATGTAAAGTTTGACTTCCGTAGGGCTGCGTATTGGTTTAATTTCATGGAATCATGGTTTACTCATTTATAGTCTTTTAGGTTAAAGTCACAAAACGAGCTTCCCTCAAAACCTATGTTCTTGTAATTCGAGCTTCCGTAAATAAAAAGTTAAGTTAATTAATACACCATGCATTTTTTTCTTATTAAAAAAACATAGTAATTAAAAAAAAATCTTATGTTCCCTTTTGATCTCGTTTGCATTCAATCCTAGAAAAACAAGTCAACAAGATTTCTCCTCACAACTAAAAGTAATTGATGAGGGTTAAAACAAGCAACAATAAAATGAAAGACAATTAAAAGAAAAGCAACAAGCGTTCAAACAATAAACGAAGTCAAATGGCTAAAACCTAAGGCCATCCCCGGTAGCGGCGCCATTTTGACAAGTAATTTTCTTGCGATAAGTAGATTGTGTTGGGATGAATCCCGGATTATGTCGTTCTCAAGGGATGGCCACTCGGAGTTACCCCTAAGTTGCTAATTTTGGAAAGTAACAACATTGATATTGTTTGATAGCATGTCACGCACACACAATAGAATAACGTCGTAGTGAACTAATGAAATGAATGCTGACAAGTAGTAATCAAATGAAAGATAAGTAGGGTTGAATTACTTAGTGTGGATGAAGATGCTTAGGGGATCATTTGACATAGGGAAAGAGGACGCAATTGCTAAGTCTAGAGAGTAGCTTGCGTCCTTTCGTAACTTAGACTACTAGAACTTTGTTTAGGCTTCACCTAAACCTTTCCTCGAATACCTTGCCTACAACTCCTTCCCAACCAAGCTCCGTAGGGTTCCTTGAGCTAGGAAATGTTAAGGATGGGAGCTTGGATTGACCTAGCATAGGTCAATCCCTCAAAAACCATAGGAGGTGATCAAGTTCCTTTGATGCAAACAAATCAATCCCCAACAACAAGACATAGAAGCAATGCAATCAATTAATCCCTAATTTAAGAACTAAGTCATGAAAGCAATATCAACACACACTTTCACAATTCAAACCCTAACTAAACTAGCCTACAATAGCCATGGAAATCATAAAAGCATTCATAGATCTAAACCTATCAAAGCAAATAGAAATGGAAAGAGTAGAAATAATACCCAAAGTAGATTAGGAAATGAAATAAGTCTTGCAAGATCTCTTGAAATGGAGTTTGTCAAGCTCTTCCTTCAATCAATCTCCCAAGAAAACTAAGCTTGAATCTACTCAAATCTCTTCTACAAAGTGTTTTCTCTCTATTTCTAAATGTTAAGCATCAAAATCTCTCTCTAAACAGTGTCCTCCTCTTACAAATCTGACCTAAAACAACTTAAATAGCCTCCCCTTTTAACTTCTTTCAGTAAACTCTCTAATTTTGGAACCAAATGGGAGGACAATAGTATTGATCGTGGGGATGGGGACATTGCTGTTAAAGGTACCTTTTGGTTGCTCTATTACTTGTGGGTATGGTTGGTGGATTTGGGACCGTGAGTTACCTCTGCTAGGCCTGTGCAGAACCCGCCCAACCCGAACCCGACACAAGAGAGCGGTGCGAAAACCGAACCCGACTAGCCTAATCCGAACCGCGGCCTAGAACGACGCCGGTTTAATGAGTTCGGGGAGGGTGGTATATTTTCCACCCGAACCCGTCCGACTACCCGATTTAGGTTAAGGGTTTGTATACCCTAAGTAAAGCGATGTCGTGCAGGCTTAGTATATATAGAAGATGAACGGAGAACTCGGAAACCCTAGTCTCATACTCTCATTTGCGCAGCTCTTGCTCTTCCCTTCTTCCAGAGTACTCTCTGACTTCTCTCTTCTCTCTACCCTAGTTCTCTCAAAGTCTCTCGTTCTCTCTCAGCCCTTCTTAGAATCTCAGCTTCTCTCAATCTCTGAGAGTGTGACTGTGTGGTAGCTATTATTCTCCGGTGGAAGCCCTCAAGCCCCATTCTTTTCTGATAGCCCCTGACCTCTGAGAGTCTGAGTCGAAGCGAGTCTCCGGTGGAAGCGATACTCCGGTGGATTGCAGTTCGCTGGCTAGGAATCGAAACCCTTTGTTCTCGGGGGTTTAATTTAGAGAAATGAAGTAATCTCTATTCTCTAAACCCTAATCTTATGGATTGTTAGATACTTAGATTATATTCTTATACTCTTATAGATTGTGATTTGTGTGGACTGTGATAATGTGATCTGTTGAGAAGTTCCAGATTGCATGTCACTTGTCTCTAATTTGTGATACTTTGATAGTTTGATTAGGGTTTATGTGATTGTGATTCACTTATTTGTGTGGACTGTGATAATGTGATCTGTTGAGAAGTTCCAGATTGCATGTCACTTGTCTCTAATTTGTGATACGTTGATAGTTTGATTAGGGTTTATGTGATTGTGATTCACTGATTTGTGTGGACTGTGATAATGTTTGATAAGGTTGTGGACTGTGATAATGTGATGTGTTGAGATTTGAGAAGTTCCAGATTGCATATTTGCATCAATTGCATGTCACTTGTCTCTAATTTGTGATATGTTGGTGGAAGCTCTAGCCCCTGTGTCCCTTTGCCCTTGGAAATCCATATTCCATATATATGATGATTTATGAGCATTATAAATTTATAATTTATAAGTGTAAATCTGTGTAACTGTGTTGTCCCTTAAAGGAGTTAAAGGCTTAAAGGGTTAATTGTACCTAATCTGGTGGAAGCCCTAGCCCCTGTGTGAAATCCATATAGATGATGAGCATTATAAAGTGGCATACATCTACTTAGCTTGAATGCCTGATTATGGATTTCTTTGTAAATTGTAAATTGTATTAAGTTTATGGATATGTGACCCTTAAATTGTTTATGTGCAATTCTGCATACATGATGACATGTGAAATTAACTGAATTCTACCTTTTTAAGTAATTATATGAATAAATGTGGTAATGTGCATGCTTGATGCCTCTGTCCATAGTTGTTGATGATTTTCCATGAGTGATTTCCCATTCACTGATACTTTCCTTTTTTTAGATGGAAAGTATTAGTGGTTTATCTGGAAGTCAACCTGAGGTGGAAGCCACAGCTGTAGAGACAAATACATCTCAGTCTCAGCAGCTTTTGCCTCCACCTGTTCCTAAGAAAAGGAAAGTAGTTGAGACCAGATCTCCTGTATGGGATCACTTTGATAAGATCAAAGACTCTGAGGGCATTGTTATCAAGGGAAAATGTTTATACTGTGCTAGGGTGTATTGTTGTGAGTCCAAGAAACATGGGACTTCTTCTCTCAGACATCATGTGGTAAACTGCCTTAAAAATCCTCACTCTAAGGATACAAGGCAATCCTTGCTTACTTTCCAACCTGCACCTTCTTTTGCTGAAACTGAAAGTAGTGAAGGATATGAAGGGGTGTTAGGTACTTAGGTATTTGACCAAGACTTGATAAGGAGAGCCTTAGCTGAGATGATTATTCTGGATGAATTGCCTTTTAGGATAGTTGAGGGACAGGGGTTTAGAAAGTTTGTGTTTGTTTGCTGTCCTAGGTTTAAAATCCCTTCAAGATGGACTATCAGTAGGGACATTTTTAAGATTTTTTTCTGATGAGAGGCTCAACTTGAAGAAGTTCTTTAGGACTAGTAGTCAGAGGGTTAGTATCACAACTGATACATGGACCTCAATCCAGAGAATAAACTACATGTGCATAACTGCACATTTCATTGACAGTGAGTGGAAGCTCCAAAAGAAAATCATTTCATTTGTTCCTATCTATTCCCACAAGGGTGAAAGTATTGCAAAGGCTTTAGAAATTTGTCTTATGGACTGGGGTCTAAAATCAGTTTTTAGTGTCACAGTTGATAATGCTTCTAGCAATGATACTGCCCTAGGATTCTTAAAGAAGAAGTTTGTGTCATGGGGTTGTACTGCTGTTAGGAGTAAGTACTTGCACATGAGGTGCATTGCTCACATCCTTAACTTGGTGGTACAGGATGGGTGGAAAGAATCTGATAGTGCTGTTCAAAAAGTGAGGGATGTTGTTAGGTATGTGTGAAGCTCACCTGCTAGGCTTCAAAGGTTTAGGGAGCTAGCTGATGTAATGCGGGTGGAAGCCAAGAATTCTGTGTGTCTTGATGTTCCTACAAGGTGTAACTCCACCTATATGATGCTGAGTGCTGCTTTGTTGTATGATAAAGTCTTTGAAGAGTATGCAAGCTCAGACAGTGGATTTAAATTTGATTTGGGTGAGAATATGCCTAACTTCATGGATTGGGAAACCATTTCTGGTTTGGTAAAGATTTTAAAATCTTTTTATGAAATGACTATTAGAATTTCTGGTTCACTGTATGTGACTTCTAATACTTTTTTCTCTGAGATTTCTGATCTGTCTTGATTGTTAAGTAATATGGTGGAAGCTGATGGCAGTGTTAAATTGATGGGTACAAATATGAGGGCAAAGTTTGATAAGTATTGGGGTGAGCATGAAAAAATGAACTTTCTCATATTCTATGCAAATATCTTAGACCCCAGGGACAAAATAGAATATATGCCCATTCAGTTTACCCATTTATATGGTGAGGACAAAGGTAAAACAATGTTTGATAAGGTTGTTGTTGGCCTTAAGGAGTTATTTCAAGATTATGTGTCCTGTTTTCCTGTCCAGTCTATTCCTGAAAATTCTGCCAAATCAGCCCCTTCAGTTATAATTTTTTATTGTGTTTCTGTTGGGAAACCTCAAGTATTATTGAAATCCCATATTAAGAAACAAAAATTGGGTAGTGGTGATTTGTCAATGAAAAAAACTGAGTTGGAGGTGTATTTGTCTGAGGTCATTGTGGATGATGAGGATTCTTTTGACCTTCTAAGATGGTGGAAGCTGAATTCTGATAGGTTCCCTGTGTTATCTAAAATGGCAAGGGATGTACTTGCTGTTCCAATCTCTATTGTTGCATCTTAATCAGCATTCAGTACCAGTGGCAGGGTACTAGATGCCTTTAGGAGTTCCCTAACACCTAAGATTGTTGAGGCACTTGTGTGTGCACAGGATTGGTTGAGGTTATCCAATCAACCAATATCTGTTGAAGAAAATATTGAAGATGTTGAAAGGATTGAGAAAGGTAAATCTCTAAAATTTACATTTTTTAACTTAGAAGTTATAACTATTTAGTATAAATTAATACTTCTTTTAACTTATACTTGTGTTTTTTTTCTTTTTGCAGAGTTGTGCAGCACATCCACCACTGGAGTTGGATCATTGCCTACAATACCTGTATGGTTATATACTTATAACTTATATTCCATAAAGCATTTCTGTATTTATTTTGATATTTGATCAATGATTATTATATGATATGTCTGTATGACTGCATCAGTGTTACAGTGTATGTGTATCAAATATCAATGTCCCTCAGACCCTCATTCCTTGGCTAGGAAATGGAAAGTGTTCAATGGCTTGGTGACATTTTAAATGTTGCTGCCATTGAGCATTTGGCACCTGAATGATGAATGGTGTCTGGTAAAGTGGTAATGTATATGGCTTCACTTCTCTCCAGTCTCCATATCTTTGTTATTGACTTATTGTTAATTACTTAATTGTCTTTGGCCCCTTGTGCAATGATGATGCTTCCACCATGTTTTCTGAATATATAGAATTGGGTTTGGCATGTTGCCTATGTAGTGTGGTGTTTTGTGTCATACTCATATTGAGCAATTTCCCCCAATCCTTAGTTGATCTGGAAAAATAGCAATCTGAGCACTCTATATAAAATTTATAAATTATCTATCATGTATAATGTATAAATCTCATATTCTAACTCATTCATGTTCAATTGGAAGGTTGTAAGTTCAAGCCTTAGTGGAGGCGTTATTGGTTCTTTGTGTTTCAGTAGGTTGAGAAAGTATATGAACAGATACTACAATGTAATAGGGACCAGTAACATTCAAAAAAAAAAAAAAAAAAAAAAAAAAATGTTCAATTGTTTAAAGTTTATATATGAGTAAATACCTAAAATGGTCCCTCGACTATAGCTAAATTCACAAATTGGTTCTCGACTTTCAATTTTAACCAATTAAGTCCTTAACTTTGCAATTTTGACACAATTTGGTCCTCCATCTATTTGACTATTTGTTGTCCGTGATCGACGATCTCCAGAAGAACCTTCAGCTCTCGTCGGAGCACGTGGAGGCCTCCAGGATGACGTTGCACTGGTTCGGAAACACGTTGTCATCTTCGCTCTGGTACGAACTCAACTACATTGAATCCAAAGGGAGGATGAAAAAAGGCGACCGAATTTGGTAGATTGCTTTCGGCAGTGGATTCAAATGTAACAGTGCGGTCTGGAAATGCAACCGGAACCTTAAAAACTCGACGATGGACCATGAAATTACATATATATCCTCAAAAATCACAGTCAATAAACGGTCAAATAGACAAAGGATCAAATTGTGTTAAAATTGCAAAGTTAAGGACTTAATTGGTTGAAATTGAATGTCGAAGACCAATTTGTGAATTTAGCTATAGTCGAGGGACTTTTGGGTATTTACTCTGTATATATTTTAAAGCTTATAAAAGTTGTGTTTTTACTTATCAGGAAGATGAATAGCCAAATAGGTTATAATCATATTATTAGGGTCTTTTAATATAGAGATACACAGATAGTGGTCTACTGGTATTCTTTTTGTGGACTCCTTGTAAATGACTAAATGCTGATTGCTGAATGCTGAGTTGCTGACTGCTGACTGCTGAGGCTTGGTGGCTTCGACTTTGGAGTTTGGACATTGGACTTTCAAGTTTTGGAGGATTGGATTAATTCTTAATTGCTTACTGCTTAATGTCTGAACTTCAGTGTTTTGTATTTTTGTTATTTTGTATTTTTGTATGCTTAGTCAGTTAGTCTGTAATCAGTATCAAATGTTTATGAATGTAAATTTTAATTTGTAACTGTGAACTTGTGAAGTGTTTTACACTCTTACTCCTTAAGTAGTTCTGTATTTTAGACTTTTAGTGGTTAAGTTTTAAAAATCAGTTCTTTTTGTTAAATAAATTTATTATTTTTGCACTTACACTTTTATCATCAATAACCGAACTATCCGACGGTTGAGTAGGATATCCGAACGGTAATTCAGAAGAATATCCGACGGAATTAGGTGGGAAAATAAACGGATAGGTGCTCGAATATGGTATCCGAAGTCCGATCGGATTAGCCTTCCGCGAGCCCGAACCGTCCGAACCCGTCCGTTGCACAGGCCTAACCTCTACAGAGACCAAATCAATGCTTTCTTGAACCAGCTATCTGTCTTCATTGAAAGTATATTCAAATAAATAACATTTCTATTTCCAATTCACGTCTGTTTTTTATATATCTGTGTCCGTGTTTGTGTCTGTATGTTTTCTTGGTTGTTTATAGTTGTTACCTGAAATCCCAATTGTCTCCTTGTTCCATGTAGATGGTAGATGTAATGAGAATTGACTCAAGGAATTATGTCCTGGATAGAATGGTTAAGGGTGAGATGGTCGTCTATCTGGTCAAGAAGTGATTTTGAGATAGCCTGAACAATGGAAGCTTTTGAATTTACTTTTTTCCCTTTAAAAATGGCAATATGTATATACAAGTCACAAAATGTTTAGGTAGCTTTGTTGGTTGTTCCTTAAGATTTGATACCATGGGTCATAAGATTAAGTTATTTTGTCATAGACATTAATTCATTTGAACTACGCCCCTACTCAAAAATATTTCTGGCTCCGCCCCTGCGAGCAGTTAAAGTTGACAAGTGCTAGAAAAATTGTTAGCTGGAGGTTGAAAATTAATGCCAAGTCCAATTTCCCTTGTACTCCTTGTTGATTATCTAGTGGATTGTGTTGACGTGAATGGCCCCCCAGACTGTCTGATCATCCATAATGCTTTTGAGGGGAATCAAAACTGAATTTTTTTTTTAAGTGGGACGCGCGTTTTTAGTCAAAACGACATCGTTTTTGCATCTGTATGCACCATGCATGGTGAACACGGATGCACAACATAACGATCCTTATATTTCTTTGCAAATTTTTGAGTTAGTTTTATCAGATTATAGGACTTATCGATTTGGGCTAATCAATTTTTATTTTATTTTTTTTGTTATTTTTTGGTCAGGTTTGCCATAACATTTAATCAAAACCTAACAAAACCAATTATGATAAAGGTGTTTCATATTTGTTGAACTTTTTTGCATAACTATATATACATATTAATACAATTGTGTAGTTAATATAAAGTTTATTATTACATAAATTATATATATATATATATATATATATATATATATATATATATATATATATATATATATATATATATATATATAGGGAAGGGATCAGGTGCATTTGTGGCTTCCCGTGCGGATTTCGGTGGATTAATGTGCGTGAGGTTTATACTTAATGTGCGTGAGATTTGTACTCAATGTGCCTGAGATTTGTACTTAATGTGCGTCATGTTAATATGCGTGAGTTTTGTACTTAATGTGCCTGAGTATTGTGTTTAATGTGCGTGAGATTTGTGCTTAATATGCGTGAGTATTTCATAATTACGAGCTCAGAAGGAAGCAGAACAGAAACTCACGCACATTAACGCCCAAGCTTCTTGTTACTTCTTACTTCAATTTGGCCATGGATTCTGGATTATCAACTACCTTCAGTGCAGTTGAATGTTATATAGATGACGCACACACAGTAAAATTTGCACAGCAGCTAAGTGTGGATTTCTATTGTATTATTCCCATAATTCTTAACCACCATAGCCCGCATCCACATCATCATCATCAGGGAGGGGGCAATGGCTACTGGGGATGGGGAAGAAGCTGACATCAATATTTTCTGCTGCATTTTACACATTCACGCACATTAATTACAAATCTCAGGCACATTAAGCACAACACTCACGCACATTGAGTACAAACCTCACGCACATTAATTCGTCGTACATCCGCACGGGAAGCATTCATCCGCACGGAACCTTTCACTATATATATATATATATATATATATATATATATATATATATATATATATATATATATAAACTTTATAACTTAATAATATTATAATTATAAAGTTAAAATATAACATATAAATTATATTAGAGTTAAATAAATTATAAATATATTCCAAACTAGCACTTTTACACTAATAAATATAAATTTATACATCACTCAAATCAATCTAAACATTCATTTCTAAATTTCAACTAAAAATAATGAATATAGTTACACTATAATATAATATTTATAATAAGTTTTAAATTTTTCATTATTTATTTTCATAAAAAAAATATTTTATTTTGCAATATATTTATTGAAATTTTATTTAAAATTTTAATTAAAAAATACTAATGATAAACTTCATCTATATTATGTTTCACATAACTTTTATAGCAATTGAGCTTACTTATTAAACAATTTTTGATACTTTCTACAAATATTTGTTACTATTACACCATATATAACTTTCTTGGAAATAATGATTGCTTGGAAAGGTACAAAAACTTTCTTGAAATTCTTTGGTTAGGTGGAGGCCGGTGAAGGACCAAGTCCAGCATCACGTGGCTTGATTTAACAAGTAATATCAGAGTCTGGTCACATGAGCAGTTAAGGTTGATTAGTACTAGAGAAATTGTTAAGCGGAGGCCGGAAATGCCAAGTCCAATTGCCCTATATCTTTTGGTGTCGTGGTAAGCGCTCGATACTAACATTTTTTTTAACTTAATCTCAAAGTTACAAATACCTTAAGGGTGTGTTTGGTTCATAGGTTTAGACACAAGGAATGAGAATGAAAGTTATAGACATTATTTGGTTGACAACTTATTAAAACACAGTTATAGAATTTGACATGGTTGCAGTAGGCGCTAGGCGCTAGTCGGGCGCCCGGACAACGCCTAGCGCCTAGGCGGTCTAGGCGGCGCCTAGGCGGAATCTAGGTGGGCGCCAAAAAAACAGTGGCAGACTTGTAGTTTGACAATTTTAATGAGGCTGTTTTCAATATTCAATCAAATAACACATCCAAATAAATGAAATATTGATAATTCATAAGTCATAATATCAAAACAATATTAAAAATTAAAAATACTCAAATATGAAATATTAAAATACTTCAATCATCCAAAGATTCAAAGTATCAAATTAGTCTACGGGTGTATATATGTCATATTATATATATGTATGTATATATGTACACACACACACACAGATATATATATATATATATATATATATATATATATATATATATATATATATATATATATACTAGTTTTTTACGCGCATTGCGCGATTAGGATAATGCCCAATGTTTTTTTTTAATAAATACTTTAAAGTATATCAATGCAAGATTATATTGGAATTGTTTATGCAGAGATAATTGAATGTTAAATTTGCGTATTTAAATAGGTTATTCTAAATTTACAAATGCAAGATAATATTGTCAAGATTGATTATAATTGTCAATAAAATAATTGTATAGGTATGGTTGAAACCAAATACGGGACATAAGGGAGAGCAAATCAAAATTAGGGCATAAAATATTAAATATATACTAATATTGTTTGAGGAGATTCCGACGATAGGATTTGTGGTTAGAGTTCTATTAAGACTTTAATATTAGAATTAGATTAATGGTGTAGTTATAATTCTATATTAGACTTTAATATTAGAATTAGACTAACGGTATTTAACGAAAAAGTTAACTGGTAATCATATAATTAAGGATAAATTAGAAAATCTCAAAGAAAAATTAAAATCTTAACAATCTGAGAAGTTCATACATAAGTAATTTAATATCGAATTTGTTTATTTAAATATGTAACTCATAGTATATGAATACAATGTAATATAGGAGATTCATTATAATTGTTACTAAAATTTCTTTTAAATAGTAACCAAGTATATTTGTTGTAAATGATTCTAATATATTTAATAAATGCACATATATACAAGATCAATGAATGAATCAACGGTACCAGCCTTTTAGGTGTTTTGCTCAGTGTTCAACCATTATTGTTGAATAAATTATTATGGATAAAGAAAATTCTAATTTAAGGAATTTAAATTTAGATGTAGTAAAAATTTAAAATTTTTAATTATAATGTAACCCAAAGATATTGGACGATTGGCAAATATGATGTAATCCAAAGATCTTAAAGAAAGTGTTTGGTTATTCAACCGTTTGAAGCAACAATTTGTTCCAAACCACTGAAAATACAAACATTGCAATTTACTATATTTTGATCACTTAGTGTTTTTGAGAATTATTTTCCCAAAACACCTCTATATATATATTTTTTAAAAATGTTTACTGTAGAGCCATTTCGACTCCTTGACTAATAAGAGCCAGTTTCGCTGGCTCACTACTTGCCCATCAACGGATGAACAAGCTTAATTTTTAAATTGGAGCCTTAAGGATCCTTATATAGGAGCCCCAAGGATCTCGTGCCACTTTTCCCACCGATGTGAGAAAAGTGGCAAACCTAAGGGAAGCCGAACGTTTGGCTCCTCATATGTTTTTTTTTTTTTTTAAATTTATTTCTTTTATCAAATCATTATTATTATTAGTATTTTTATTTTTTTAAAAAAATTATTATTATTATGAAATATATGTATACCCTTAGGTCATTTTACATGTTAATCTAAATAGCTATTTTTTTCAAATATCTTTTTACCAACCGTTGATATAATTTGTTGATCAAATCTGCAAATATAATCCGCTAACGCTAACCGTTAACTGCTGATTATCAAACAAGGACATTGCGAGGTAGTTCTCACTTCAATTTTTTGTGTGATTTGAATATTATCTTTGTCAACAAATCCCTCAAGCCGTTAATATGATTGACTTTTTTAATTATATATTTTTTTAAAAAAAAAAAAAATTCATGGTATTAATAAAATACTTGGTAAATAAATATATATCATTATTTTGTATTATAACTTTGATATTTAATTAAAAAATAGTACACAGAGAAGATAATAGACAATGTAGTGAATATAATCAATTGATGAATTTGAATGTAAAGAATTTTTATATTGGAGAAAAATAAAGACAATATAACTAATAAAATTATTTCTCTTAATTAATTTATTGATAATGAATATTTTTTTAATAAAGACATTGTAGGGTTAATGTAGCGAATATAATCAATTGATGAATTTGAATGTAAAGAATTTTATATTAGAGAAAAATAAAGACAATATAACTAATGGAATTATTTCTCTTATTTAATTTATTGATAATAACTAATTTTTTTTTTTTGAATAAAGACATTGTATACACATAATTCTAAATTAAAGAAATGCATATGTATTTTTTTTTTGTAGCACTAAATTATTATTTAATTTAATAAGAGTAAAATATAGTACTAATTATGCCAACTTTGATTGGGATGAGGTTCGAACCTAAGACTTTTCTTATTGAAATCAATGAGTAAGTTAACGGTAAACTAACAGAAATTAACGAAAAAGATAATATTTAACGGAAAAGTTAACAGATAATCATATTCATTAAGGATAAATTAGGAAATCTTAAGGAAAAATTAAAATCTGATCAATCTGAGCCATTCATTTGATTAAAAAATTTGACCGCCATTTTTTCTACCCATTATAGGCCTAACTCTCTTGGGCTCTTATTAGTATAGTAGATATATATATATATATAATGAAAAAAAAATTAGTAAGGCCGAGCTGATCGAATTAACTCGGCTAAGTTAGACGCTAGGCGGCCAAGTCGGCCGAGTTAGGCGCTAGGCGGCCGGTCACCTAGGCGGGCGCCTAGAGTGAAAATCGCAACGGTCTAGGAGCGCCTAGCGCCTAGGCGGGCACCTAGACCGATTTTTGCAACCCTGGAATTTGATTACTCTTATAATTACAAAAATCATTACCTAATTTAAATCAAGTATCGTTTCATTAATTTAGCATTATTCGTCTTCATTTCATCGCGGCATCACTCATTTCTCCTCACTTCATCAACTTCCTCACTGCATTGCCTACTCGTTTCATCATCACTTTTAAGATCAATTGCCTTGATTATTTTAATTTTTTTATTTTGTATTTTAAAACCTTTGTTCCGATTGTAGAGTCATACATAACCAAACATTAATATTGATAATTATTCCAATTCCACCACACTACCAAACATAAAAAATATTATCACTTACCAAACACACACTAAATTTCCTTGAACAATCTTTGATACTCTTACGAATGATTGTAACTATTACAATGTTACTCCTTCCCCAAAATTTCATATATATGTTTTTTTCTGGGATATGTTACTAAAATTCCCACAAATATTCAGCGCAATATCTGGGTAATTATGTCTCTTATTAAGATGTTCCCAACTTGAATGTAAAATTACATGTTAATTTTTTTTTATTAAATATAAAAATGATAAAAATTTAAACAAAAGATTAATTGTGAAAAGAAAAATAAAAATTAATGATATAATGAAGTAAAATTTAAAATTAAAAAAAAAAACTAAATATCATAATATCATAATAATTAAAGAATAAAATTTTATATTCTAAATTATTACTCTCTCTCTAGCGTGTCTAGGGTTCTGTCCCTCTCCTCCTAGGGTTTCCTAGGTTTTTCACTCCTCAACTCTGCTTTTTTCAGTGCATTCACCGGTAGTTTCTCATTTTCTTGTCTACTATCGTGCTGTTTATGTTAAAGTCTGTTTCGTCGCCTACATTGCATGGCTTCCATGACGTCAACAGGGGGTGTGGCTGGCATTACAGCGTGTTGGGCAGATATTGTATTGGAGGAGGAGGATGTCGCGTTCGAACTTGTTAGGGACACTATCGGCGTGGTAGCGAGGGGCTCGGAGGAGATCTGGGTGGTGGTAGGCCGTTTCTTGACCGACAAGCTTGTGAAGGTGGAGTACATTCGGCATGTGATGGTGTCCGTTTGGCGCCCGGTGAAATGTGTTCAGATTACGGAGGTTCAGCCAAACTTGTTCTTATTTGTCTTTTATCATAAAACGGACATGCAACGGGTGGTGGGGGAGGGCCCATGGTCATTCGAGAACAGTACGCTGGTATGTAGGCGGGTTTGGAGATGGTGTTTTGCCCGATGATGTTACTCTGGATTCGGTGGATATGTGGGTACAACTCCATGACCTCCCTTTGGGCTATACGTCTGGTTTGATTCTAGAGCAGGCTGATAATTTTCTTGTGACCTTCATTATGTGAGACGATAGGTTTACTGATGCTCCTTTGCGATCTTTCTACCGCATTCGAGTCTCTATTTCCGTGGACAAACCCATCGAGCGTCGCATGAAGCTCATTAAATGCGATAAGACGTTCTGTTGGGTGTTCTTCAGGTACTAAAGGCTTCACAATTTCTGTTTTGTGGCCTGATCGGACATTCTCACAAATTCTGTTTTAAGGCTAGAGACTTGACGGTTCTAGTGGAGCAGTACCCATACGGGGTGGAGCTCCAAGCTGGTACCAGCCGTGATCCAAGGGCAGTGGGGTAAAGTTGGCTAGTGCCAGCGGGAGGATAGTCACGTACTGTGGAGGAGGCAGTTGGTTCTGGAGGTTCGCGGCAGAATAGAAGGGATGGAGTAGCTTCGAACAGTGGGCATGAGGGAGAGGGCAGTGTGGTAGCTGCTGTAAAGCGCCGTCTAGAGGTGTCTTCTGGTGCCTGGAGGAGGCATGGGGTAGGCACTGGTGATGTTGCAATGATTGAGGCTCCAAAAAACTTGTTCTCGGTGGGTTCTGGTTCCCAGACACACCCGTCCTCATGTGTACGTTAAGTTGGAACTGTCGTAGCTTGGGCAATCTATGCATAGTTCGTAAAGTGGTAGACCTAGTGTTTCGTAAGAAGCCTGAGTTTGTTTTTCTTATGGAAACCAAGGTGGTGCGGATACATGCAAAACGTCTCCACGTCAAGCTTGGCTTCGAATGATTATTTTATGTTGATAGTACTGGTTTAGTCGGGGTTTAGCCTTGTTGTGGAGGAAAAATAACACTGCCAGGCTATTGAGTTTCTCAAAAAATCATGTTGATGTAGAACTTAGTATAGTAGGGTTCTCAAGTTAGCGTATGACTGTTTTTTATGGCTTTTTGGAACGCAATAGAAGGAGGGAAGCATGTGACTTACTCAGGTCCCTTGCTGGTAGGTCTAAGCTCCCATGGGTTGTGCTTGGTGATTTTAATGATCTCTTTTTTTACAGCTTGGAGGGAACCCCCATCCTGATAGTCTCCTTCACGATTTTGGGGATGGTATTGATGATTGTGGTTTGTCTCAATTGCCTATGTTTGGATATCCGTTCACTTGGGAGAGGGGTAGGGGGATATCGGACTAAATATATGGGGGAAAGATTAGACAAAATGCTGGCTAGAAAGTGCTGGTGTAGTAGTAGTGTGAGACCGAGGGTGGAAAATATATTGACTCGTAGCTCAGATCATTTGACCCTCTATCTAGGGGTTGCTGATACACGGGTTGCAAGGGGGAGGAAAAAGGAGGATTCCAGTTTGAGATAGCTTGGTTGCCGGATGGGGGGTGTAGGGGGGTTGTTCAGGAGGTGAGGACAGATGGGAAACACGGTGGCCTGTTAGACCGCCTTCAGCTCTACGGGGATCAGTTAACTCGTTGGGGAGGGGACCACTTCCACAAGTTTGGTGAGCAGATCAAGAATCCCCAGAAAGAACAATTGTATCTGAAAGGGCTTACGAATTCGGCTTCCTTACTTGAGTTCCAACGCATTGAGACGTAGTTGTGCCGTCTGGAAGCCCAAGAGGATGCATTTTGGAGGCAGAGAGTCAAGCAACATTGGTTGAAGGGCACAGATGCAAACACAAAGTTCTTCCATAGGTATGCTTCTGCTCGTAATAAGAAAAATACACTCTCTAGACTTAAAAATGATTCTGGTAACTGGGTGGAGGGTGATGCTTTGAAGTCTGTTATCTTGAATTATTTTGATAGATTTTATGCTCTAGTAGTTCCATCTTTGAGGATACTTTCTTTAGTATTATTGTTCCTCATATCTACCAGAGTCTCAATGATGCCCTTTCTCCGTCCTTTTGTGTCTGATGAAGTCAAATCTGCTCTTTTCTCCATGTTTCCTGATAAAGCCCCTAGGCCTGATAGAATGAACTCGGGGTTTTATCAACACTTTTGGGATGTGGTGGGGGAAGATGTATCGTCTTTTGTTGTAAATTGTCTTAATTCCTGTTCTTTCCTGGAAGGGCTTAATGATGAATTAGTAACTAATCTCAAACCTATTGCCTTGTGTAACGTTGTCTACAAAATCATGGCCAAGATGATAGTTAACAAGATAAAACCGCTTATGGGGGGATCTAATCTCTGAGTCCCAGAGTGTTTTTTATCCCTGATAGGCTTATCACTGATAATATCCTTGTAGTTGCTGAGGTTGGTCAATATCTGAATAGGAAGCAGAGTGGTGTAGTTGGCTGGGGGACACTCAAGTTGGATATGACTTAGGCGTATGATCGTATGAAGTGGTCCTTCCTACGCAGGATGTTACTGGCGCTGGGTTTTGTAGAAGTATGTGTGAGGTTGGTTATGAATTGTGTTACCACTGTGTTTGATTAATGGGGTTAGTATGGTCAAGTAACTCCTGCCCGTGGTCTAAAGCAGGGTGATCCGTTGTCACCTTATCTGTTTATTATATGTGTAACACCCCCTAAAAACAAGCTAATAAAAGCCTTAAACATGCAGATAACTGAGCTAAACAACAAACACAACGGAAGACTGAAAGATAACTAGATAAACATAAATCCAAACAACGGGGTGTTATGCCACGTTCACCAAAAAGGATGAACGCTACGGCAATATCTGCATTGTTTACAACTAATCCATAGTCTCAAAAGTCTACAACTAAGCCGGCACACAGGCCATAAAACAAGCGGGAGAAGCTACGCTAGCAAGTACTAGACTGCGCACTCGCCTAGACATCACCTGAAAGAACACAGTAAAACATGGGACGACGCCCGATCAGCGAATAATGCTGGTAACCCACCAATACATGTGAAATAACATGCATAGATAAGATATAAGTTGTAAAGCCATTTTCGAAACGGTATACATAAGTATGTAAGTTAGGATACACGAAGTACCCGAAAATTTAGGATATTGGAATTAAAATAAGTTTCGGCGTTGAATTAATTTAAAATGTAACTCAAAATAATTTATTCAAACACCAATTTATCTAAAAAAAAATTAATGGACTGAAAATGGCTATTTTGGAATTTCTTAAAATTGGATTTATAAAATTAAATTTTGGGTTGTCACAACCTGCTTCCCAGATGCTACGTAGACGCTGGTTACCATCTGACGACGATGAAGGCTACCGTGGGCGTTCTCTTCTCTCTCAGGATGGCTCCTTCATTGCCGCATTCAATGGCCTACTCCCGGACTGTTTCTCACCGCTTATGGTGGAGGCGTTAGCTTGCAAGGAGGCTTTGTCTTCGCTTAGCGATCGGGGGGTCTTGTCAGTGAGCTCTATATGGACTTCTCCAACCTTCAGCGTTTTTTTATCACCTACTCACGTTCTTCTCTTGTCCTATGCTGGGCTAGTTATTAATGACTGTAGGGGTGCTATGTCTTCCTTTACTCAGTGCTTAATTAAGTTAGTTCCTAGAACGGTTAATGTCGTTGCTCATTCTCGTGCTTCTGTAGCCTTTTCTCAGACTGGCTCTCTATACTAGAACTCTATCCCTCCTGACTTTGTTTCAGTCTTATTACAGTAATCTACCATGTTGGTTTACCTTAAAAAAAAATTATTACTCCCTCTAAAACAATCATCTCTTTCCATTATCACTAAACTTCCACCCTTTGCAATAATCACTCAAAAAGTTGTTAAATCACTCCTTCAGTATAAAAACTAATAGTATATAGGCTATATATACTAGTATTTTATATGCGTGATGCGTAAAAATATATGTCTAATATTAATACTTAATATTAAAATCTTAGTTATTTTAAAATACTTTTTTTAAAAAAATAATTGTGTGTGTGAATATATTTATTTATAGTTGTAGAATTCATATTAATATTATTAAAGAAAGAATTTTAGAAATGATAAATTACTAAATATAATAATTATGATAAGAAATAAAATATTGTGCATGCATGTGCATGGTAATAATAATGTGAAAAGATAATAGAAGTTATAATAGTAGAGATATTTTTGTCCAAAAAATTATGTAGTACAATTTTTATAGCATAATGTACAAAAAATTTAACAAAAAGAACGGACATAAACTAAGAATATAACCTGAATTGTAAACTTATTATGTTTTTAGATAATCTGATTAATTTCTCGTTTAGTAGCTTGCCAATTTGGTCTATTGACATCTTTTTAGGTACAACAATTTAATAATGAAGTCTACATGGTGTGATTTATTATTTCTTTCTTACATTGATATTATTTTAGGTGTACCAAATGTATGTTCCTTCGATGAATTTGTTTACAAATTTTATTTACTCATGAATAATTAGTTTTAAGAAAATACTATTTGTTTACAAATTTATTGGAGTTGTTGCAACCCAAACATGAATGGGAAAGACTTTAAATTTATACTATATATTGTCAAGATATATACCAACCTAAAATTTTTTGGGTATTGCGGGGCAGCTTTAAGTTTGTTTCTATATTTGAGTTGAATGTAGTGTAAAAGACATTGATATCAATTGAAATTTTAAATTCTTTTTTAATTTTATATTGTCAAATATTTTTTCGCTGTTTTAAATCTTTATTTTCATAAATTATTTAAATGAAATCACCTTAATTATTTCTATGAGTACCTCACATACATTATGCTTAGATTTAATTTCACTTTTAATCACTTAATCATATGGTAAATTTTGCAATAATATTTATTTGAGTTGAAGTAGTCTACTAGTCCACCAACTACCCTAAAACAGGACACAATAATGATGTATGTTTCAAAAATAATTTGTCCACTCATTCCAAAAGTAAAAAGTATGTTTATTTTATTTTATTATTATCTTTTTTACATCTTGATATGCACCATTATTTATTTTAAAGGGTGGTTATTTCGTTTTTTCTTTTATTTATTTATTTATTTTGTTTCTTCTTTTCTTTTCAATCAATATAGACAAAGTATTAGCATTGACTATTTGTACTTCAGTAGGTTGAGAAAACATGTATGAACATACATTAAATTGTAATAGAATCAATGGTACTAAAAAAATGTAGACAAAGTATTGACACACTACTCGTGAGATTACAAGTACTCCATTTATCTCATTTTATATATTGAATTCGGTTAACAAGACTTAATTCAAGTTATTTATAACTATTCATTTATTTTGTTGTTGTTGTTGTTGTAATATTTAGTTTAGTCTTTGTACATAAATTTTTTATATATTTTTAGAAATTACATCAAAAGTATTATTAAAAATAAAAATTAAATTTAAAAATTATAGAAAATGTTAAAGAAAAAATAAACAAAGAAATTAAAGAAGTGTTGGTTTGGCCAGTAAATTAAATAGTAAATAAGATGGTAAAATGAGACAAAGGGTTGGGAGTAATATTTTTAAAAATAAAATTTTATTATATAATCAAGCTAAGAAAATAAAAGTAAATAATATAGTTAAATGTAATTATAAAAATAAAGAAAATTTATGAAACTCCATCCCCATCCCTTTCTTTGTTAGTTTATTTTCCCTAGCAAAATGATTCATCCTAGCTCCAATAAAAATAAATAATAATTAAAAAACAGAAGTGGAACATATGTATATTATTTAGCTGTGCACTCTAGTGGCAAGACTTTATATCTAGCTTTATCTTTGCAATAAGAATAGAACATGTGCTTCCCACGTGCCCACTGCAACCCTGAAATCTGCTGCTGAGTTAGCTTCACAAACCCTTCTCCCTCCAAACTTGAAGTTGAAGGGCTTCTTCTTGTACAATCTGAGCTGCTGTTGGTGCACCCTTCCAATTCTACCCTTCCCATGGATGCCACAAAGGGGGCATAGTTGTAATTCACTGGGTACTTCCCACCATGTGTAGCCCATTCTGACCCATCCCATATTGTCACATATACTGACATTGGCTTTGATGGGTACACTGTTGAAATTGCAGCATTGTTCACCACTTCTCTTACTGGTATGTTGTCCACTAAGAACCTGCAGTAATGTCATAATTCCAATATTATTACGGTTGGACGGAATCGGTGAAAGGTCAAATCCAACGAATAACTAGGAGATTATTGGGTGGAGATCTAAAGGGTCAAGTTCAGTACTCTTCTTCTAAAAGATGTGACGGTATAAAAAAAAAATTAATTAAAGTTACGCATTAACTACTAGTTATAACTTTTGACATAATGATAAGTATTTGATCCTAACAAGTGATATTAGAGTCAAGATACACGCTACTGGCCTAGTTATAACTTTTGGTGTAATGGTAAGTGCTTGATTCTAACAATTACTATAATATTTGAAGGGAAGGCAAGGTTCTGATATTTCTAAGTACAATTGAATATATTATTTTTTGTGTAAGATTTTTATGTATAAAATATATATTATATATTTATTAAGGCCTTAGTTAAGTGGTGTAAGTTTGACCAGGCCTATAAGTTAAACGGTTAGGCTAAATTACGTACTAAGACTCTGTTTGGTATGATATACTTAACTTTTAAGTTAATTTAAAATTAGAATGATTACTAATAGCTATTAGCTTATTTTAAAAAGTTACTTTGAGTAGCGTTTCAAAATAAGATATTATTCCTTTTTTTAAATACTTCATGTTTTATGAAACAAAGTTTATGATTTTTAGTTTAAAATAAGTTTTATCAAACAAAGTTTAAGATGGTTGGAGAAGTTTTGATGAGCTTACAAGATGTGATGAGAGTTCCAAAGTATGGAATAGTCATGGGAAGCTTGAGTTGGGTCGAACCAAAGATAGAACTTTTCTTCCCTCCCTGTTTTCACACTTCCATTGCAATAAAGATTGGTCTGCAACACCCAATCTCTCCTCTTATCATACCCAAGCAATTCAATATCAATTTCATCATGGTTGTGTGGGTAAACATCTTGATTAGACATCTGTTGTTGTAATAATTCAGAAAAAAAATATATATATATGTCACTTTTTCCCATTAATTAATGCACGTATAGTACGTTGTTGTATATATGAAAACTATACTTACATAAAAGGCCACCACAACTCCAGAGGTAAAACCAGCAGGGAGCTTGATAGCAGCATTGAAGAAGCCATAGTAATATCTGTCTTTTGAAACCAACCCACATCCTAAAACAACAACTAAGTTTCAGAACATAATGAAACTTCACTACATATATACTGTCAAACAAAAGACGATGATGATAGTCATCCTTAAACATATATGATGAAAGCTAAGCTTAGTACCTGAAGATTTGTCCAAGACAAGATCAGCACTGGACCCATTGTTTTTTAGTTGAATATTGTGACCCCCATAGAGCACATTGTAACCTTCACTAACCCCAGTTTGGGTGAAACGATCTGTTAGTCTATCAACACTAGGAGGGGTATATATTGGACCTCTTGCTGACACCTTAGTGATGATAACCACCATGGAAAGGATCAAGAAGAATTGAGAGAAAAAGTTTGGGCTATTCTTGAAAAGTCCCATTCTCATGTTTTTTTTTTTTGTTTTTTGGTTGGGATGAATGAGGAGAATGTGGGTCGAAAGTCTGGGTATTTATATTGGGAGTTAATTATCCAAATTATCAATTTGGTTCTGGATTATTATTTTTTTCTTAATTAAGTTCTCAATCAACTTTGAAAATTTTAATTTATTTGGTCTTCCGTTCAATCAACGTCAAAAATCTGTTCAATTCGAGAGGATTGTTAAAATTTCACATCACATGCATCATTTTCTCTCTTAATAAACCGAAGAGTTAATTATCAAAATAGTTCATTAATTATAGAAAAATTATCAATTTCATCCCGAGCAGTCCAGGAAGTAACGTGAAATTTCATCAATACCCTCAAGTTAAACAAGGGTCTGACAGCTAAACAACCAAATGACTAAATTGATTAAAATTTTCAAAATTAAAAATTTAATTAAACCAAAAAAAAATTAAAATTTAATTAAATTGATAATTTCACTATAGTCTAGGAAGTATTTCAATAATTAACTTTGGAGCATACACATTCTTAAACCTGTTTGCTTAGTTGTTGCAAGCTAGCTGTATCTTCCACACGTACAATTGCAATTTGCAAATCCCAATCAGCAGTTTAAAATGAATATTGTAGTAGGCGGTGATTGGGAATTTCATGTGGCCAAGAAAGCCGTGTTCGGAGAGGTCTGCTCATGGCCCAGGCTGATTATATCGTAGTGGAGGCCAGTTTTGAAAAAGTTTGTTTCTTTAACTTATATATGGTCATGTCAACAGTCGGTCCACGCCTATAAATATTGACACAAATTTATATAAGATTGTCTCACTGAGTTTTATTCGTGAAACGAGCCAGATCAAAATAAAAATATAATATTATAGGCGGATCAATGACATAGGCTATTCAACATTAAATTTAATATAGAGTTCAGCCAACTAAACTACTCAAACACTTAGTAAGTTATACATAAATATAGATTTTATATATAAGTTAATGCTATATATATATATATATATATATATATATATATATATATATATAGGCGGGTTCAGGTGCGGCAGTGTCTTACGGTGCGGTTATTTCTTACGGTGCGGCAACACCAATAGTTCACCAAATATGCACCATCAACGTTAGGAAATACACCACACAAAACAGAGTAAACAGAGCCCTGCATCACCAAACAGACACCATTAGGTGTGAGTAAAAACACCATACACTGTTCGGAAATACACCATTGGGGGTGGTGAGTTATATGGTGTGTTTTTTTGAGTCTGTGGTGTATTTTGTGATGTTTTATTAAATTTCATTGGGGTATGTTTTTATTACACTGTTGGTGCATATTGTTAACACTGTTGGTGTATTCTGGAATTTGACCGCACCGCCGCACCGTAAGACCCCGCCGCATATGAGCGCTCTTCTATATATATATATATATATATATATATATATATATATATATATATATATATATATATATATATATATATATATATATATAGGGATGAGTTCTGGTGTGAAAATTAACTCAGGTGTGAAAATAGGGTTTAATCTGAGTCGTTGATCAAATCTAGATCAATGGCTCAAATCAATGAAATTTATTATTTTTTTTGAGTAAATATCCAAAATGGTCCATCGACTATAGCTAAATTCACAAATTGATCCTCGACTTTCAATTTCAACCAATTAAGTCCTTAACTTTGCAATTTTGACACGATTTGGTCCTCCATCTATTTGACCGTTTGTCGGAGTACATGGAGGCCTCCAAGATGACGTTGCACAGGTTCGGAAACACGTCGTGTTCTTCGCTCTGGTACGAACTCAACTATATTGAATCCAAAGGGATGAGAAGAAAGGCGACCGGATTTGGTAGATTGCTTTCGGCAGTGAATTCAAATGTAACAGTGCGGTCTGGAAATGCAACCAGAACCTTAATAAACCGACGATGGACCATGAAATTACATATATATCATAAAAAATCGCAGTCAACAAACGGTCAAATAGACAGAGGACCAAATTGTGTTAAAATTGCAAAGTTAAGGACTTAATTGGTTGAAATTGAAAGTCGAGGACCAATTTGTGAATTTAGCTATAGTCGAGGGACCATTTTGGGTATTTACTCTTTTTTTTTTTAAAGGCCTGTCCTAAACTTAAAGAAGCAAACTGTAAAAAATAACATACCAAGGAAAAACAACGCACCTTAAGAAGGAAAACAAAGAACCTTAAGAAGGAAAATAACGCACTTTAAGAAGGAACACCACCCACCTAAAGCTTTAAACCGACGCACCTTAAGAAGGAAAACAACTCACCTTAAGAAGGAGAACAAGGCACCTAAAGTTTTAGACCGACGCACCTTAAGTTTCAACAACTGACGCACCTTAAGCACACATACCACGCACCTAAAGCTTTAGATCAACGCACCTTAATAAGGAAAATCATGCACCTTAAATTTGACCTAGATGCAAAAACACCAAATTGTCACCACGTTTTTTTTTTAATCCTTGTTAATCCTGGATGTTGATCTTGGCAAGATCAATGACTCTCATCTCACCCCACGTCCGCACCTGAGCACATTTGATCCGTATTCTACATACATATATATAAGGAGGTGGTGTGGGGGGAGGGGGGCAGGCGGGCAGCTGCCCCGGCCCTATTGGCCCCATTGTGGGTCCGCCACTACTTATTCTATAAAATATAATACTAATAAGGAATAAAGGTGTTTATTACTTATATGGAAAAATGTAATACTTTTAGAAGGCCTTTGGTAGTAAGGAAAGTTTGAACTTTCCTAAGAATTGAAAATGTGAAAAATTATTCTCACGTTTGATGTAATCTTTGACATAGGAAAGTTCAAGTCAGGAATCACATTACATGATATATGAAAAGAAAAACAAATGAAATACTTATTTTAAGCGTAAAAATGTCCACTTTTAGACGAAAAATGAGAAAAAATTGTCACTTTTAAAATAATTGAGGAGACTAATGTAAATACATAAATAATTCAAGAAGAAAAAACATTATAAAAATATAATTTAAGAAAAAAAAAGTGTCATTTTTCCTACCATGGATCAAATTATGTAATTATATGAGCTTCAATCAACATTAATTTAGATAAATTTTGAATCGAAATTCATCATTTTGGAACAGCAGAAGCTAGTATGGAGGTCCACACAAGCATTTATTGAGGTTGATTAAGATTTCGACGCATTTTACGGACTAAGGATTGAGAATTGAATTGATGGGCATGGGGGGCAAAGTCTAGTAAGTAGTTGGAACAAAGTCATCTCAAAACATAAAAGCTCTGCTCTAAATGCTGTGGCCTGTGGGGGCTGTATTGTCACAATTACTCAAATTGCTGGCGCCAATATTTTCATATGGGAACCAATACATTTGCCGTCAAACACTTCAGTCGGTGTCGTAGTCGCCATACATTTGCATATATATTTTATGATTGTTATGAAAAGTTAGTATGCAGGTACATATATGTTTGGAAAATAGTTGTTAGCTGATTGGATTAGTGAGTTTGACTAGTATATAGTATTAGTTTATTGAAAAAAGATATTTGGTAAATTGATTGTTAGTTGATAGCTGATTACATGCAAAATGAATTTCTCAAAAAAACTAATCGAAAAAACTACATTGAACAGTTTTTTGAATTTTAGCGTTTTGGAGCAATAAATTATTATAAAAAGTTAATTAATCAAACACTTATATTGATTGTTTAACCAAGTCAAATAAGTCAAAAATTGACTGATAAGCTAACTATGTTGTCAAATAGGACCATATACATTCAGGGGTCTAGTTTCAAGCGTTAACATATTTTCATGAGATAATTAAGAACCTATCTTAGTTTTACATTTGTAAAAATTGAATAGATTAGATCAAAGGTTTAAAAAATTGTGGTGACATTTTTGTAATTATCGTCAATTTTACTGTACAATTTTTAATACTATACATGACACTTTTTAATAATAGACAATGTATTTCTAGATAACGGTTAAAAATATCAACAACAAAAAAACTAAATTTTAAACTTAAATCGTAAACACTAAACCCTGAACAGTAAAATGTAAATCCTTGAACCAAACATTAAACCAAAACGTTAAGTTATAAACTCTAAAATCAAAACACTAAGTGGATTGCATTTTTGCATTGTGTAAAGTGCAATTTTGAATACTATAAAGTTCTTTTTTTTGACAATATAATGTGCATTTCTAGATTTCTAGATGATCCTAATAAATGCACCACTATATAGTGTTAAAAGTCGCATGGTAAAATTCACGATAATTACAAAAATGTCACCGCCTTTAAAAAAAAAAATCATTGTAACTATACAATTTTTCAAAGACTTAATTCCATCAGAGGTCCCTTGTCTTTGTTGGCAATTTCAAATTTAGTCCCAAACTATTGTTTTTACCATTTAACATCCCTATATTATTATTTTTTGGACACTTTTAGTCCTTCTCATCACTTTTCCTATTTTTAGTAAGGGCATTTTTGTCTCTTCATATTTTTCTTTTATAATTTTTTCAGTTTCAATTGGTTTAATTGATTTATAACTTTAGGTAACCTCTGATTTTTTAGTAATAATATTTTTAAACCAATTTTTAGTAAAGTCCTAAACCAATTAAACCGGTTAAAACCAGAAAAATAACAAAAGAAAAATATGAAAAGATAAAAATGCCCTTACTAAAAATAGAAAAAGTCATGAGAATGACTAAAAGTGTTTAAAAAATAATAGCCTAGGGATGTTAAATGGCAAAAACGATAGTCTGGGATTAAATTTGGAATTGTCACAAAAAACAAGGGACCTCTTGTGAAATTAACTCATTTTTCAAATGTAAAATGAAAATTTGTTCTGTTTTTTTTTTCTTTTTTTTTTTTTTGAAAATATGAAAATTTATTCTTAGTTTTCTCTTAGAAACTTGTTCTTATTCATTTTCTATATAGATATATATTAAATTTCGGTATTTTTTATTTTGATATCATCATGTCAATATAGGAAGACATTTTTATTTAACTCATACTTTTTTCTCTTGTATTTCTAATTATATTGATATATCTGATCAAATTGTTCTCGCTAGCTCTTTCTATTTTTGAAAAGAGCTACGGGAGGTCGATAATAAGATTAAAGGGTTTTTATTTTATTTTATTTTATAATTTAATGGGTTTAGTGTAAGGAATTGAAATGAATGCTATAGACACGTTTGTGTAACTATTTTTATGAGTCTTGAATGAGATTTAAATGTCTTAGAATTTCTTTTTTAATTTATCACTATTTCATTTCTTATAAAATAATGAATTCGTCGATTTGATATCTTTACAACATGTATTCATATTATATCATTTTTTTTTTTACATTTGATGCTAAGATTTGTTTCTCTTTTCTCTTTGTTTATTAAAGTTTAATTTCAATTAAGAATGTATTTCGAAATTTAGAAATGATTTCTAGAAATTTTTTTCTGAGTTTAAGTTGGAAATGATTTCTAAAAATCATTTTCTGGGTTTAAGTGCCAGAAAGAGGGAAAATACTAAAATAAATGAAAATCAATTTTCGGTCAAAGGAAAATCAAGCAATTTTTTTTTTAAATGACTTCCGTTTTTTAGGGAAAGTCCTTTTCTACCATAATATTCTCCATCTCCGAACGAACCCGCATCAATGGTTTTCTTCAGGAACCAGTCTTTGGTTCTCTGGTTCCCAACGAAAACTAGGAAAAAACTAGTTTCTGACGGAAACCAGATTAAATCTGGTCTCCAATGGAAACCAAAAAAAACTTATTAAAAAAAACTAGTTTGAAGCCGACTTCTGTTTAAAAAATTAAAAAAAAAAAAAGAAAAACATTGTTCATTTTTAATTTTTTTAAAACAACACTGGTTTTTTTTTATGAAACCGATGTGTAATTATACAATTCTGCTCATTTTCTGAAAAACAAATCAAACACATAAGACAGTTTTCTGAAATTCAACCAAACACTAGAAAAAAAAATATTTTCTAAAAAATAAGTCATTTTCTATAAAACATATTTCAAAAGTCATTTTTCTTATTTTTAAACCCAACCTAATTTCAAGCTTAAGCATATTCAAACAATAATTTTAATAATAACTTATAATCAAATAGACAAGTTACTTTATTACAATTTATATTGTAATTATTAAATATTTCGTTTCGATTTCGATTCCGAGAAAACAAGTATTGATTTCGGCTGGTTGATAAATGAAAGCAACAGGGCAGAGTGGGCCAAATCGGAATAACGCGTCGCGGCTGCAATTGTACATGTTAGGCTTCGCCGAAATAGATTCTTAATTATATCGCCAAAATTTTTAATTCCTCTTATGTCCATACCTGAGATTATAATGATATTTTAGTTTTTGCAAACCGTTTATTATAATTTTTTATAAAATATTATATTTATGCTATAAAATATTATATATAAAAACTTAAAATATTAATAATATTGTAAGTATGTTATGTATTGCATGTATGTTATAAAGTACTATTTATTATAAGATTTAAAGTATTGATTATATGTTTAATTTTGTTATGTTATTACTTTATTTCATACAAATTGTCAGTAATAATTTTGTTATAAAGTACTACATTTATGCTATAAAGTGTTATAGGGTATATATAAGAATAAAAATAATGATTAATGTCGGTGCGTTAGGGAGAGAAATGCAGAGTGTTAGATTATGAATATTGATTCTCTCAATTAATAAATAATTTTGGCAGCAAAGTGCAAAAATGTGAGGTCAGGTGGACAAAGCAACCACCTTTTTATTTCTCTTTAACACTGTTTTTCCTTTTAATTGTCAATAATTGATGAAATACAGAATCTGAGAGATATTATTTGCCATGAAGATTAAGGATTGATTACACGCAAAATAATACCATAACAACCGCACCAATGGGTTTGCTGTTTATATGTTTATAGTATTTTTTTAATGAGTTATTACAGGGCGTTTGGTTGGAGAGGGTGAATTATGTGGGAAAGGAATTGTAATTCCATGGGAGTTGAATTACTGGGAATAAAGTGGGAATTTAAATTCCAGTGTTTGGTTGACAGGAATAGAATTATTGAGAATTTCAATTCCAATGTTTGGTATACATGGGAATTGAAAGGGAATAAGTAGTATAAAGACAAAAATGTCCGTTATTGTTGTTAGACATCAATTTTAGGTTAAAAAAGGAAGGAGTAATTTTGACTCATCACTATTTTTTTTTTCAGGAATTAAAATACCAGGGGGGACATGGGATTTTAATTCCATGAAAATGGGGGAATTGCAATTCCATTGAATTGTAATTCCCTCCAACCAAACTACAGAATTTAATGGCCTTTGGAATTAGGTGGAAATTAAGTGGGAAGGGAATTTAAAATCCCTCCAACCAAACATTCTGTTAATGTATTCACATTTATCCCTCTCAGTTATGTTAAAAGTGGTGAATATTTCTCAATTTTATTGTTAAATGGACATTTTTATCCTTAAAAATAAGTATTTCATTTGTTTTTGGAGTTTGTCTTCCCAGGCACGTGTTGCCCACGCGCCACAAAAGATGCGCAAAGGTTGAGGGACACGCTCTGGTTTTTTTTTTTTTTTTTTCTTCTTTAATCAGCTTCAACCGCTAAAATAGCCATTCAGTTTTTTTTTTTTATTATTATTAATTTCACTCACAACTTTCAAAATTAATTTGAGTTTCTACTTAAATTAAATATTAAATTTATAATTAGAGTATCCGATCTCGTATTATTTTCATATTTGATATGTATTCTCATCATCACCATGATTAAAAAAAAAAAAAAAAAAAAAAACCCCAATACAAAGAATAATGAATCTGTCTACCATATTAAACATAAAAATGCAACTAAACAACATTAAAAGTCAAAACCATTGTTGTCCTTGTTATATATATGGTATTATTTTACATGTAATCAATTCTTAATATGCATGGAAAATAATATCTCTCAGATTTTGTATTTGATTAATTATTGACAATTATAAGGGGAAAAATAAGAAAGAAAAAACAGTGTTAAAAGAAATGACGAGGATGCTTTGTTGCACATGACACCACATTCTTTGCACATTGGTGCCAAATCTATTATTTTAAATATGTTTATGAAATTACATTGATTTTTAATTAGAAATAAAGAGTTTCTTAATAAAATATTTAATAATTTAGAAAGTGATATATATTTTGTAAGAAGAGATCTAATCAATATTGATTTTTTTGTTAAATCGAAGGTTCGAACTTTTTTTTTAATTCTATTTTTTAAAATTCAACAATTAATGCATATTTTCCGTTCAGACCCATAACCAGCAGTTTCCGTTCGTGATTTTAACAAACTGAAATCCAAAGATTGGGTTCCGGCTCTAAACTGTAACCAGACCCTTTCGACTTGGTTGCTACAGTGTCTGGTTCGATTTGAACCAAACCGTCGTCATCCCTACATATAACTATATAAGTAATAATTTATTGGAGAAGAAAAAGAAATAAAATATTTATTTTAAGGATAAAGATGTCCATTTAACCTATCAGGAGAAAAATCGTCACTTTAGAATAATTGAGAAGGCTAATGTGGATACATGACTAATTTGGGAAGAAAATTGTCATTTTCGCTTCAAAATATCTTTAAAACTAAGGGTGTGTATTCAATCAAGTCTTTTATAAACTTTTAAAGACTTTAAAAGTTTGGTGGTATTCGATTTAGACTTTTAAAGACTCTTTAAAAGTCTACCGATTCAAACTTTTAAAAAGTGTTTAAAAGAGTTAATTCCCAAAATGGTCTTCCGACTATGGCCTTTTCTCAAATTGGTTCATTGACTTTTAATTGCACCCAAAGTGGTCCTTCGACTATTGAATTTTAAGCCAAAATGGTCCTCCGTTAGTTTTGGTATTAAGTGGGTGTTAAAATGAGGGGTAAAACTGGTAATTTAGGATTTTCACTATAGTCAAAGGACTATTTTGGGTGCAATTAAAAGTCAAATGACCAATTTGAACTATCTAGTTAATATTTTAAAAGAAAATTTCATTTTTATGAACTATCTAGTTAATATAATTTAAAAGTTTCAATTGTGTATTATCGTAATTTTTTTTTGAAAGCCAACCAATAAATGATTGTATTAATGAAGCAAAGCTGTAATAGAGTCAGGTGGGATTAAACCCCACATCATAACCTGGTCCTGAGTAAAAGCTAACGAAGCTAAAACATGTGCGTGTGAATTAACCTGCCTAAAAACATAACTTAACGAACTATAAGTAAACAAAGCCATCAACGACCTACAGTAGTCGACTGTGACCCCAGCATAAGACATAATAGTCGTTGGCTCCTGGCGCACGACATTCTGAAGTTGCAAGCAATCCGTGAGTAGATCCACATCAACTATATTCCTCTCGAGCAGCCAGGATAGAGCCTCCTTGCAAGCTAAGGCTTCTGCCATAAATGGTGAAAAGCAAGTTGGTAGCCTTCCATTCCACGCCGCCATGAATGTTCCATTCAGCGAGAGTAGCACCACACCAAAGGAGGCCTCCCCCGTAGCGTGCCGGTAACCCGCGTCTACGTAGCACCGTGGCCTGGCGTGTACACCATGTTCTGGTTTGTGCGGTGCAGGCAGCAACGGACGATGGTTGGCGAGTCCGAAGGAGCTCATTGCCGCGGATGCTCTCCTCCATAAACTGGCGGGATGAGGTAATGATTTTTCCCACACGGCTGAGTTGCGACTCTGCCATAAGTGATATAGAATCGCCACCAAGATACCAATCTGTTCTTCTGTCAAAATTGCAAGCGCAGCTATTAGCCAGGCAGGGAAAGAATCGGTAATAATATTTGTGATAGGTAGGCCTGTAATATTCCAAACAAGTTTAGAATAATCACAAGCAACTAGTGCATGCATAACATCCTCATGCATTAAACCACACTTCTGACATGTAGGATCAATATCGACTCTCTTTATAATTAAATTAGCAGTGGTAGGGAGGATATCACAAACTGCTCTCCACATGAAGGTCTTCCATTTTGGGGGCACCTTCATTTTCCATATATTAGTGCATCTATCAAACTCCCCTGGCGTATGCTCATAATTACCCATAATACTTCTGTAGGCATTTTTTACTGTTAAATTCCATTAGGGTCCCCAAACCAATACCATGAGTCATCATAACCAGGGCTTACAGGGATCCTGTGTATACGATTGACATCCTCAGAAATAAATAAATCTGATAAGATATGGGGATCCCACATATTAGTCTGATCATCAATTAAACATGCTACTCTGGCATGTCTAAGTTCCTCAGGCATATCTATTTGAACGAGAGGACTAGGATCATCTGGTAACCACGGGTATCCCCAGATCAATGTTGTTTGACCATTCCCAATCCGTCTACGTACCCCTGCAACAACCATATCATGAGCAGCCATAATACTCCTCCAAGCATAACTTGGGCTACTGCCCACCTTGGCATCAATAAAAGAGGTAGCAGGATAATATCGCGCCTTATAAACTTTCGCAACCAAGGAGGTGGGGTTTGTAAGAAAACGTCATGCCTGCTTCCCCAACATTGCCAAATTAAAGCTTCTGAGATCCTTAAATCCCAAACCACCAAACTTCTTAGGGATACATAACTTATCCCAGGCTTTCCAGTGAATTCCCTTTTCTCCTCCACTCCCCCACCAATATATGTTCATAGTCCTCTGAATTGACAAACAAACTGTATCAGGTAATAAGAAAACACTCATTGAAAAGGTTGGCATTGATTGCGCCACACTTTTCAACAGGATTTCCTTGCCTGCCTATGATAGTAATTTCTTATTCCACGATCCAATCCTTTGTTTAATTTTATCCTCAATATAGGAGAACACCACTCTCTTGTCCCTTCCAATAAAAGAGGGTAGCCCTAGGTATTTCCCAAAGTTGGGCGCCTGGTCCACCTGCAAACACGTTGCTACCACATCCATGTCCTCATCCCTGGTGTTTTTACTGAAACAGATATTGGATTTATGATAGTTTACCTTTTGCCCAGACAACTCCTCATAACGTTGCAGGCACTCCTTTATCACACTTGCCTCTTGATTATTTGCTTTAAAAAACAACAGGCTATCATCTGCAAAAAATAAATGTGATACTGGGGGGCACCACGCGCCACCCTACACCCATGTATAGAGCCAGCCATCTGAGCTCTCTGCAATAACATAGACAATCCTTCTGCACAAATAATGAATAAATATGGGAAAAGCGGATCTCCCTGTCTGAGACCGCGGGACAATACCAACATGCCACTGTTAACACCGTTTACCAAAATACTATACTGAACTGTAGTAACACAATGCATGATTACATTAATCCATCGTTCATCAAACCCCATAACTTCCAACATTCTCCGCAGGAATCGCCATTCCATCCGATCATAGGCCTTAGCCTTGTCTAACTTTAAAGCCCCCCGCCCTGTTAGGCCACACTACTTCCTATTCAAGTAATGTCCCACCTCCGCAGCTATAAGAATATTATCAGTAATCAGCCTTCCAGGGATAAAAGCACTCTGGGATTCAGAGATTATGTCCACCATGAGCGGTTTCATCCTGTTAGCTATTACCTTTGCCATAATTCTATACAACACATTACTTAAAGCAATTGGCCTCATATCAGCTACTGTCTCAGGCATATTCTTTTTTGGGATTAAAATCACATTAGTATCGTTCAAACCCTCAGGGAAGGTGCCAGTATTCAAACAATCTATGATAAAGCAGACACATCCCCTCCAACTATATCCCAAAATTGCTGATAGAAACCCGGGTTCAAACCATCAAGCCCCGGTGCCTTATCAAGGAACATTACAAATAAAGCACTCTTAACCTCATCAGATTTCATAGGGACGTAATAAAGCAATATTTTGATCATGAGTCACACGGGGAGTAAATTCATCAAACATGGGATCCTCACACACAGAATCAGAAGAGGTAAAAATAGCAGCATAGTAATCCAAAATAACCCTCTTCATATTTTCCCCTTCCACCTAATCACCAGCATCATTCTTTAATCTAGAAATATAATTCTTACGTTTAAGAGCAGAGGCATACATGTGATAAAACTTTGTGTTTGCGTCAACACCACGGAGCCAGTGCTGCTTAGCCCGTTGCCTCCAAAACACATCCTCCTGGACTTCTACCTGAGCCAGCATGACTTCGAGCCATCAAAACTCAGCCAGAGCAGCCGAATCTCTCCGGTGTCGCAGTGCATCCTGCTCGCGCCTCAACCTCCTTATGCGGTCACCAAATTTAGTCCAGTGCCCCCCCCCCCCCCCCCCCCCAACCGCATAAGCCTACCACCACAATATTGCTGACAATTCAGCAAACCCCTGTCCCTTCCATCCTGCCAGACAGTCTCAACCACCTCCCTGCAACCATCATCATGAGCCCAGGCTATCTCAAAACGAAAACCCCTCGGTCCCCCTTGTCCGCGCACCGTTACATTAGTGTTCAGAAAGAGAGCCGAGTGATCCGAGTTGCGAGTTTGGATATTCTCAACCCAAGCCTCCCCATGCATATCAGTCCAAGGTGCCGTTACTAGCACCTTATCCAATCTCTCATCTATCCATCCATCTGTACCTTCCCCTTTCTCCCATGTAAACTGATGTCCTCTTATCGGTAATTGGATTAGGCCACAATTATCCAATGTTTCCCCAAAACCTCGCAAAAGACCATCCGGATGTGGATTTCCCCCTCTCTTCTCCTGCTGATATAAGATATCATTGAAATTCCCCCACTACTACCCATGGCAGCGCAAACCTATCCTTCAAACCACTCAACAATTGCCAGGCCTCCCTTCGCCTATTCCTCTGGGGGGAACCCATAAAAACACGTCATACGCCATACTTCCTCCCTTATAGCTACCTCAATATCCACATGATTCTTTGAGTAGCTCAACAGCCTAGCAGTATTATTCTTTCTCCACAATAGTGCCAAGCCACCCCCCACACCTACACTGTCCACATAGAACAAGCCTTCAAAACCAATTTTTACTCGCAACCTCTCCGCATGTATTCGTCCTACTTTTGTTTCCATTAAGTAGACGAATTCGGGCTTCTTTCGGGACACAAGGTCTACTATTTCTCGAACTGTCCGTGGATTGCCCAAGCCAAGATAGTTCCAGCTTATCATACTCAGGATGAAGGGCCGGCCTGAACCACAGGACCCGCCGCAAACCCGTTTTTCGGCACCTCTGACATTATCACATCACCATCCGCCCCCTGCTCCTCTTTGAAACTGCCATCACCCCCGACCCCTCACCTTCCCGCCCTCCTTCCAGCCACCCCGCCCCCCCTTCACCCGAACCCGCCACTACCACATTCCCCTTCACACCCCCAATATCCCTCCCTCTCCCCTCCAACGGAACAAGCCACGGTTCGCCAACCTGCTGCGGACCTCGGCTTCCCCCTCCTGCCTTCAACTCTGCCGTATACGGGTACTGGTCCGGGGATAACCCCGACCGTCTTGCCAGCTTACAAAATTTATACGAATGCCCCAACATACCACAATAGAAGCAGAAGGTATGAAGACGCTCGTACCAAAAATTTACCCAGCAGCTTGTCTTGTCCCTTTTGATTAGTCTCATCCGTCTTTTTAGGGGCTTGTCGACCGGGATCGAAACCCGGACTCGGTGAAACGTTTTCCATGGTGCCCCAGCAAAACGATCATCCACCTTAACAAATAAACTAATAAAGTTGGTTGCCTGCTCAAGAACCACATCCGATGTATAGCCCAACGGAAGATCATACATTTGTACCCACATATCCACGGAGTTAAGCTCAACCTCCCATGGTCGAACCCTCGCCTTAACCTGCCGGCAAACCAGAGTGTTATTATCAAACGACCACGGCCCTTCATCTAGTACCCTCTGCATATCAGTTTCATCGAAGAAGATAAACATGAACACGTCTGGCCAGATCTCCGTAGCTTGCATCCCCCATACTGGCTGACATACCGAAGTCATGACCTACCGCATGTATTCAAGTTTGATTACCTTGGACATCAAGAAATGCCCCACACAGACCCACGGCTTCTCTTCCTCCTCCGCCACCACTCCGACGTCGTCTCCCACCGGCTCGAAGCCGGCGTCTTCCTCCTCCTCAAACGCCAGGTCCGCCCAGCGCTGCATAAGGCGAGTTACTACCTCGTCCGCCTTCTCATGCAATAACGCCGGTTCAATATCGTGATCTCCAGAATGCGTCGACGCCATCGGTTTTCCACTGCTAGTACTTGCGACATCGTCGTCCGATGTAGCTGTCGAAGAAAGCACCGAAAAGCGTCCGGGAAATCCAGAAACCCTAGGAACCCTAGGAAAAACGCCAAAACCCTAGAGAGAATTCTAGAGAGAGAAATTTTGATTTCATGTTTCTTTAGTTGGTCTGTATTATCATATTTAAATTAACATAAAATACATAGAGTTGATCTAATTAATACAGAATTAATTCCATAACGGATGAATTTAATTTCAAATAATGACAAGTATTCCCACATAACATTTACCTATTGAAATTGTTTTTCTCAAAAGGTATTCACATTTTTTTTCTAAATACAATAACATCAAATCAAATTATAATAATACGAAATAAATTATAGATTTAATAATTGATTTAATACCTATTATACATGTATGTCTGTGTATATTAAAAAGAAAAATTTATAAATGATATTTATTTTATTTATAATTTTAAATTTTAAATAAAGAAATAAATAATATAGCATAATCTATAACTTTATATAGTAAAATTGAATTTTAAAGAATATATGCCACATTTTAATTTTATTTTATTTTATTTTATTTTTGTTTCATTTTTAAACAGAAAAGGTCACTAATCTTATATTCAGAGGCCAGGTATTACTCTAAGTTCGAGATTAGAATTGTAATTATTAAAGGATTTAATTAAGTTTTGAGTTTGATTAGTATTGGTGCCTTAGGCTGGGATTATCCCATATTGGAATGCCACATCATTTATTTATTTATTTATTTATTTTGTTGTTGATGAACAGGATTTGCAAATGCAAATCCTTTGTACTTTTCTTTTCTTTTTTTATTTTGTTTATTTTACTTTTTAATGTTTAAATATAATTACTATAAGTTAATAATGTTATTTTAATATATTAGGACCCACTTTTAAAAGTTAATTAGAATTACAGGAATGTAGTGTGAATAGTAAATGAATTACAAATTATTGATATGGAAATGGGATTTATTTTTAAAAGTGAGATATTTGCAGGGATAAAGATAGCCAGAGAAGAAATGTAGAGTGTTAGACTATTAATGAATATTGATTCTCTCAATTAATATAATACAATTTTGGCACCAAAGTTCAAAGAATGTGGTGTCATGTGCGACAAAGCAACCTCCTTTTTATTTCTCTTTAACACTGTTTTTTCTTTTTAATTTTCAACAATTAATTATTAATTGTCAATAATTAATGAAATACATAATCTTAGAGATATTGGTCTGGTTTGGTAAAATAGTTATCCTATTAGTTAATTTTAGTTTGTTTGACTATTATTAGTTATTTGACTTGATTAAACAATCAATATGAATGTTTGATAAATTAAGTTTTTGTAACATCTTATTGCTCAAAAACACTAAAATTAAAAAAAAAAAAAAAAAACTATTCAAAACAGCTTTTTCGATCAGCTTTTTTATAAAGTCATTCTATATGTGATCAGCTAACAACTAATTTATCAAACATCTTTCTACCATCAGCTAATACTATCACAACTACTCAAACGTACTAACCCAATTCTACCATCCGCTAATACTATCACAACTACTCAAACTTACTAACCCAAACAGCTATCAGCTATTAGCTAACAGTTATTTACCAAACACCCTCATTATTTGACATGCATGCACATAAAATAATACCAAAACGACACCGATGAGGTTCACGTGTTGCTTAGTTTATTTATTTATTTATTTATTGGTAATGAGCTTAGCTTATTTATTTATTTATTGGTAATAAGAGAAACAACAGTCACTATTCAAAAAAAGTAATGTATAAACTTATTTGAACTATAGGAATAAAGTTTAAATTGACCAGTGAACGTAATCTGAAAATGCAATTAGGTCACTGAACGAAAAAAAGTGTAATTAGGCCACTGAACACTCCAAAAACGTACAATTAGGTTACTGAACACTCCAAATATATGCAATTCTACCGAATAGCAGGTTAATTACCATCAATTTTAACAAGTTACCTGCTTATGTGGCAGCTGAGGTGGCATTTTAAATAATTTTTAATAAATTTTAATAATAGATTTAGAAAAAAATTAATAAAAAAATAAACCCGTCGTTTTTTTTAAATTATATTTTCTAAAAATTTTATTATTAACATTTATTAAAAAGTATTTAAAAATTATTTAAAATGCCAACTTATCTGCCATGTAAGCAAGTAACCTACTAAAATTGATGATAACCTGCTATTAGGTGAAATTACATACACTTGAAGTATTCAGTGACCTAATTACACTTATTTTTCGTTTAGTGGCCTAATTGCATTTTCAGATTACGTTCAATGGCCAATTTGAACCTTATTCCTTAAGTATATATCTTAAATAAAAATTTTATGTAAATAAACACTTTATTATTAATAGTTTCCAATGGGTATTCTCCATTGACCCATTGGATTGTTAGGCCAACCGCCCAACCATGTATTCTAAGGGAGGAAAGTAAATTGGACCTTAAATCCAATACAGCTCCCCAGCAAATCAACTAACCAGCCAACTAGGCACAACTAGGCTTCTTAAGTGCTGATTTAGTCAAGTCAAGCACCTAACTCGGCCTAGTCAAGCACCCAACTTAATCAAGTTGGCACCCAACTTAATCAAGTTGGCACTCAACTTGGCCAAATCATTTTATTTTTTCCTACTCGACTATCCTTTTCAATATTTCTCCAATCATGTACTCAACCA
Source organism: Ipomoea nil (assembly GCF_001879475.1). Classification (NCBI taxonomy): domain Eukaryota; kingdom Viridiplantae; phylum Streptophyta; class Magnoliopsida; order Solanales; family Convolvulaceae; genus Ipomoea; species Ipomoea nil. The sequence continues at coordinate 3,065,432 of NW_017619532.1, forward strand.
ACTAGTAACCAATAACAAAGTGGAAAATGGTTGAGATGTAATTTATTGGCTTTGAACCAAACATTAGTATTATCTCTTTACATTTCTCAACTCCAATTCTTTTAGATTTCTTCTGCCAACTCCAATAACAACACAGCAAGTACTGATCTATCACACACACACACACACACACAAAAAAAAAAAACTGAAAAGCAACATAAATATTCCATGAAACAGTGGGACAAATGCTAGGCCATTTAAGAATAAGTGATGTATAAAGATTCACTAAAAATGGGAGAAGCTCTAGTGAACATGTGGAGATAAACTTGTGTCCAAAAAACAGAACAAAACTGGTTTGTATCTTATCTATCTCTAAAACATTAATAATGCATTCAAAATCTTGAATTAACAAAATCTAATCAACCCGTCTATGCTTCAACCTTATCAGTAACCTCTTCGATTTGGACATACTTGGTGGTTGGCTTGGCTAGGATATCCGTGAACTCTTCAAATGGAGATCTTGAGAATTTAGTCTCCTTCCAGAAATCTGGAGTAAGGAAACCATACGTCCTCATAAGACAGTCAAATGTAGCCTGCAAAAACAATAGGTAAGCATTGCTATTGTAGGACTCCCAACAAGTACAGCAGCCATACTATACTATCCCCAACACTATTCCAAAGGGAGATTTTGTGTGAAAAAAGAGAGGCACTAATGGAAAACTGGAGAACAGCATTTAATCCACAATAACACGTACTCCACTACACACTATGTCCTATTGTTTATGTCATTTTACTATTCATTAGTCACATAAGCACTTTCTTCTTCGCTTATTTTCATTAGTATTTTTTCAATTTTTTTTGTGTTTAATAATACTTTTATTGTAGTTTCTAAATATATAAACTTTATATACTAATACTAAACTTAACATTATGAAAAATTGAATTAAAAATAACTTTAGTTAACCGAACCAGACACATAAAGTGAGTGGGACGGGGAGAGTAATAGCTGACAAATATACTGAAAATGGACAACTCAGTTGATGGTACAGCCTCTCACTACTGCATTTTCATGCGAAGAACACCAAACTACATAATCAATTTAGAGAATAAACTAGCATACTACTATGTTTCAACCAAATCCAGGAATCACATCCCCTCAACAGTGGGGCCAATATAAACCTATAAACCTCACAATGCACCACTTACAAATCAACAATCTATCCTTAGGGCATAACAAGCCAGAAATATCATAATCAATTTAGAGAATGAACTAGCATACTACTATAGTACTATGTATCAACCAAATCTAGGAATCACATCCCCTCAACAGAGGGGCCAATATAAACCTATAAACCTCACAATGCACCACTTACAAATCAACAATCCATCCTTAAGGCAAAACAAGCCAGAAATACATTTATAATCAATTTAGAGAATGAACTAGATAACTACTATGTTTCAACCAAATCTAGGAATCACATCCCCTCAACAGAGGGGCCAATATAATATAAACCTATAAACCTCACAATGCACCACTTACAAATCAACAATCTATCTATAAGGCAAAACAAGCCAGAAATATGGTCATAATAGAAATGTAGAACAGCCTATACCAATGTGTGCCACTACATTCTACATAAATTCATAGTTTCTAAGTTCCTAGTGGAAATACAAAAGAAACATGGTATATCTCAAATATAATCAATCTCCTAAATTTCTTACTAAACAAAAGTTTTTGTTCAGTGGAATAATCACGTTAAAGCTCAAGAATGTATAAAAATATTACCTTAACGAAGTTTCCGAGTGTCTTTGTGGAGCCACGGGAAGAGGTGAAGACATCCTCAATACCGGCAAATTGGAGCACCTTCTTTGGAACTCTAGCTGCCACAATTCCGGCACCTCGGGGAGCCGGAACCATCCGGACGGTGACTGATCCACACTTTCCGGTGACCTTGCAGGGCACGGTATGCGGCTTCCCGATCTTGTTACCCCAGTAGCCTCTCCTCACTGGAATCACGGAGAGCTTAGCCAATATGATGGCGCCACGAATCGCAGTGGCGACTTCCTTGGAGCACTTGACACCGAGTCCGACGTGGCCGTTGCCATCTCCGACGACGACGAACGCCTTGAACCGGGTCCTCTGCCCGGCCCGGGTCTGTTTCTGGACCGGCATGATTTTCATGACCTCGTCCTTCAAAGCCGGGCCAATTAGGGTATCGATAATCTGGTACTCCTTCACGGGAAGCGAATGGAGGTAAATTTGCTCTAGAGATCGGATCTTCCCTTCCTTAACGAGCCGGCCAAGCTTTGTTACCGGCACCCATTTCTCCTCCTCGGTGTCACGGCGGCCACGGCGTCCACCGCGGCCTCTGCCTCCGCGGTCTCCGCCACGACCCCGCCCTCCAAAGCCGCGTCCAAATCCTCCTCTTTCAGCCATGCTAGCGACTTTCGGTAAGGTTTTGGCTCACCGGCGCTGCAGAGTTGAGGGGTTTAGAGTGCGTAGAGAGTGAAAATTGTAGAATTAGAATTATAAATATGAAAGACTGTCTAGGGTTTTGGGGTCAAGTCGGGCTACTAAATATTTGGGCCTAAACACTATTTGCAATCTTCATTCTCCTTTTGGACCAATTGTTTTTTTTCTGAACCAAACATAACTTCATTAATGTAAATCAGAATAGAGTTCATTAAGGACGGAGGGGTGTCACCCACTCCTGACGTACAGACATAGAACAAGCTTCCCTAGCAAGGTTGTGGGCAACGCTGTTCGCAGTACGGCTAACATAAGAGATAGCAACGTCGGTAAGAGAACAAAGCATATCTTTAACATCAAGAAGCACTAAGTCGCATGAAGACACTTCTTGGTTGTGGTTGAGGCTTTGTACCACCTGCAGTGCATCACTTTCAATCTGCACATTGTGTATGTCCATATTCTTGATCCAGCTCAAAGCTTCCCTGATGGTCATAGCCTATGCCTCCATAGGTGAAGATGCCCCCAATCCCGGTATACTGGAAGCCGCCCTGAATTGCCCATTATCATCTCTCAACACCCAACCGAACCCCGCTCGGTTATGGACATTATCAACAGCAGCGTCAGTGTTCAATTTCAGATGGCCCGGCAGAGGTTTCTCCCACTTGTGGATCACTGGTAATCTTGTACTGGGAATGCATGAGGCATGTTCAATCGCTGAATTCCAGTCTGCCATGAAAGCTTTCGTATCTTTTACTAGGCTTCTGCAAGTGGTGTTCTTGTTATTCCATATTTTATCATTTCTTGCAAGCCAAATTTTCCAACAAAGCAAGAACAGGAAACAACATTGATCTTCGTTAAGCGTTGTAACCAGGAAGTCGACCCAAAGCTCAAGAGAAGGGAAGGCCATGGTGATGACCGGAAGGCCACTAAGATCCCAACAATCCTTAGCAAACCTGCAATTGATAAATAGATGCATGTCGGTCTCATTCGATGATTGACACAGAGAACATATATCTTGACAATCAACCATCCTGGAGCGTAGACGATCAATTGTTGGGAGGCTTCCTGTACAGAGTTGCCAAACAAACACTTTGACTTTCTTAGGAATATTGAGCTTCCACATGGTAGACCATTTCTTGTTATGTTTATAATGAACACGATTTTATGTCGTGGAACCGTGTCCCCTTGAAAGATGGACACGATTTTATGTTTATAATTATTGAACTCTATCTTCATAATTATAAAACTGCATGTTCATAAATTTTGAACTTAATATTCACAATTATTGAATTCTATATTCACAATTACAGAACTCTATGTTCATAATTATAAAACTCTATGTTCATAATTTTTATATTTATATTCACAATTATTGAACTTTCTATTCACAATTACAAAATTCTATGTTCATAATTATAGAACTCTATGTTCATAATTTTTGAACTCTATATTCATAATTTTTGAACTCTATATTCACAATTATGACAGTTTTGGAACTCTGTCCACCTGCGGTTCCACAACATAATTTGCTTCTTTTTTTTTAGAGATAAACAAACTTCATTAATTCAAATCAAAGTACATATCGTTGATAATAAAGGAAGGAGGGGTAGTATTCCACTCGTGGTGTACAGACATAGAACAGGCTTACATAGCAATACTATGGGCAACTCTATTTGCAGTACAAGTAACATGAGAGATATCTACATGATTGAGTGAACGTAGCATATCTTTGATATCGAAAATTACAAGACCAAAAGATGAGTCATCGACACTGTGCATTAAACTTTGAATGATCTGGAGAGCGTCCGATTCCACTTGAACTCTGGTTACGACGCCCTGTCTCTTAATCCATGTAAGGACCTCCCTAATAGCCATAGCTTCGGCTTCTTTTGGGGTGAGTAGACCCCTTCCAGGAATACAAGCAGCAGCAACGAACCGGCCTATGTCGTCCTTGAGCACCCATCCATAGCCCATGCGATTCCTATGGGAGTCCACCGTTGCGTAAGTGTTCAACTTGAGGAAATCAAGAAAAGGTTTTTCCCACTTTTGTTCCGGTTTGTTTCTGGACACTGGATTGCCATCGGTAAGTACCCGCAAATTATGTTGTGGAAACGTGTTCACCATGCGCATGATGAACACATGGGTAGATTCATAATTTTGTTTTTTCATTTGTTAACGATGTTTCTCTCTTCGCAATCGCATCATTTCGTCTTCGTAGTACAGATATTATGAATCTATAGTATAGAAATTATGAATCTACAGTCTAAAAATTATGAATGTACAATATAAATATTATGAATATACTGTATAGAAATTATGAATCTACAACTTAAAAATTATGAATCTATCATGTGTTCACCATACGCATGGTGAACGCGGTTCCACGGCATAACTATTGGGTACTCCCCACCACTATCTTCCAATCAGCCCAATGTCGTTTGGTGGCTTCAACTAAGCACACAAGAGTCACCAGTTTTCCATTCCATGCTTTATCATTCCTGGCTTACCACAATTTCTAACAAATCATCAACAGAAGGCAGCACATATGATTATCAATTTTTTTATGCATTAATACTCAATTTAAGTATCAACTATATTGATTTTTTTTATTTAGTTTTAAATGTGTTTTTTATTCTTAATTGAGTCATCAATTTTGATGATTTTACGTAATTGCTGTTAGAATCAAGGACTAAATTGAAAAAAAAAAAAAAAAAAAAACTACTACAATCGATGACTAAATTGTGTATTAACCATTATAGTCGAAAACTAATTTGAGTAAAATCACTATAGTCGAAGACTAATCTATATCTATCTATATCTATATCTATATCTATATATTATTATTATTATTATTATTATTATTATTATTATTATTATTATTATTATTATTATATATATAAAAGTAAAATCCTCCTAACAAATTTTCCCCCCAAAACTTTTGTAGTAAAACTTATTTGGTAAGTAAATGTCAAATGGAAATTAAATTAAATAAATAAATAATAATAATAATAATAATAATAATAATAATAATAATAATTTTATTACCTTAAATAAATAAATTATTATACTTTCCTTTTGAATTAGTATTTTCTACCTATAAATACAATGGCTTCTTCAATCAAAGAATCTCAGACTCATCTCTCTGCTTTCTTTTTGTATGAAATTTTTACATTTTTCTAACTATATTCTCACGTACTTCAATATGTTTTGCATATTGGTTTAGGTTTTATGGAAGATTGTAGAGATGCGATCGAGGATGATAAAGACGGTAATTTTGATGATTTTGTAAGATTTTCTAAAACTTAGAGTTAGTATGTTAATTTCGAGATTTGTACATGCCATTCAAGTTTCTATATTTTTTTTAACAAGCATAGTTCATTTTACAGCATTTTTTTTTATAATATATATATATATATATATATATATATATATATATATATATATATATATATATATATCCGTAGTATAATATAATATAATAATAATAATGTTATTAACTTAAATAAATAAATAAATTATTATTCTTTCCTTTTAAATTAGTATTTTCTACCTATAAATATAAATTAGTATTTTCTACCTTAAATAAATAAATTATTTTCCCTAATTTATATTATATTCTTTAAGCTACAATTTTGACATGAGATCTTCGTAGCCCATTTTATTATATTGAGCCTTGGTACACAAGTCCAAATCAAATATATGTATGTACACGCATAACAATAATCCTAATCTATAAATTTTCCCTCAAAACTTAGAGGCATTTATGTAATATCATCCATTATTTATATATAGATATTATTATATGCCATTATATTCAAATCAAATTATAGTAATTTTATATTCATCTCCATTTATATTAGATATATTCCTATTTCTGTGTATTATAGGACTTAATATATTAGGCATAATCAGACTCAAATCAAATCAAATTATAGTAATTTTATATTCATCTCCATTTACATCCTAATAGTATTCCACTATTCCTATTTTCGTGTATTATAGGACTTCAATATATTAGGCATAATTAGACATGCCTAATTTAAATTGTGGGGACAACTCAAAAGAGTGCGGATCGTAAATATATGTGTATTAATTTTTTTTTCATGTTTATATTCACTACCATTATATTTTTAAGATTCATATATATATATATATATATATATATTAATACTGTATTTTTTTCTTGAATAATTTTAGGCTTAGTTTGTTGATGTATCAATAACATTGTTCAATCTCTGTGAATAAGGATTATTCCTTTGTTGTGTAGTACCATACAGAATTTACTATACAATCATGTAAATGAAAATTAAAAGTTTCATATTTAGTTCTTATTAATATACATGCAATTGCATATATTGAAAAAGTAGTATATAAATTTAATAAAGTATATTTTATTGGTAGTTTTATTTTTTAAAAAAATGCAATATTTTGCAACTATTTCAGGTAAGCACTTTAGCAAGTTGTTTGTATATTATATTTATTAATTACTTTATTTTTTTTTATTTTGTGAATATATTTCATGCATGAAAATTGAATTGTAGATGTATCATATCCAATTCTTTATCATAATATTCTTTTTTATTTTATTGTGATGAAGATTGTATTTATGAGTTTAGACATGTGATGAATTAACAACTATCATATTCTTTTTAATTTAATTGTGATGAAGATTATACAGATGAGTCATGAGTTTAGACATTGGACAAATTAACATGGATGTTAGTAAAGGATGTGGCAACACCTAACTTGCACAATTAATATATAGATTAATTAGTCTTGGTGTAATCATGAATTACTGATAAATGAGAATATATATTTTCTTTTGTTGTTTACTAAGATGTTTGTAATAATTTGTTATTTTAAAACAGTGTATTAAAAGTTTATTATTTTAGCTAATTACCCATTTTAAATATCAAATCTTATTTAATTGATAGTATGTTTTTGGAAATCAATAAAATAATAGTATTTTTTTTTTCAATTGTAATATCACAATGTTTCCTATATAGTTATTACACAACAAAACTTTAAAATGAATAAAGGTTACATATCGTATTTACACATGAAACTTATTTACAATAATAGTTGTATCATAAAATCACTTCAACATAGAAATATTAAAAAAAAATTGTTATTAATAATTAACTAATTAATATGTATTTAAAAGAATCATTGACTGAGAATAAAAATGACATTAAAAGTAGATCAATTTGAAAAGGAAATGATAATTAATACTTGATTAAAATTGACACAGAATATATTACTGGAAATAAAAATATATATAAATATGTTATTAATAATTAACTAATTAATATGTATTAAAAAATCATTGACTGAGAATAAAAATGGCATGCAAATTAGAACAATTGAAAAAGAAAACGATAATTAATATTTGATTAAAAATGGCATAAAATATATAAATTCTAAATATATATCGACAATTATATTAATAATTATAGTATAAATTAATTGATATGTACCAAGACCATGTGGTCTAATGGTATCTGGGTTGGACTTCCATTTGGAAGGTTGTAAGTTCGAGCCTTAATGGAGGCCGGTGTTATTGGTTCTTTGTGTTTCAGTAAGTTGAGAAAGTATAAAATAATTGACTGAGATTAAAAATGACACGAAATATACAAATTATGATATATTTTTTAAAAAAGATCTCCAAATTAACAATGTCGAAAATAAAACGGCAAATTATGATATATTTTTTAAAAAAGATCTCCAAATTAACAATGTCGAAAATGAAACGGATTAACAATAGTATAAGTAAATTGGAATGACATGAAAATTAGGCCAATTGGAAAGGAAATGATAATTAATACTTGATTAAAATGGATTACAATATATTACTGGAAATAAAGAAATATGTTATTAATAAATAACTAATTAATATGCAATAAAAAAGAATCATTGATTGAAAATAAAAAAAAGGATTAAATTCTCTTACAATATTCAAAGCTCTATCATTTGACAAAAATAATTATTACGTCATTGGAGCACTGGAAGATGGAATCGCTCTCTAGCCAATGATCCGCGGAGGATCAAGATCTCCTTGTGCGGAGCACGAAGAAGACGAAACGGACGTCCGATGTGTTATGGGAAACGGAGATGCGCACGGATGCTGAGGTGGTTATCGAAACACCCATCGATGAAATGGTGGCGGAGGAGCCAGCGGAACCTGTGCATGGATCTCATGCTGTCGACGAGAGGGGCATGACAATACCAATGGTGACCGTATCTACGCAGAACCAGCCTCGCCGATCCTATGCGGATTGTCTCTCTGGTTACGTGAGCCCGCCACATGAGCAATCCGATGAGAGTGATGAGCAGAGCTCTGAGGAATTTTCAGACGAGGAAGACGAAGATCCTCTGTGCCCTACGATACGATTGACAAAGGCCGAGGTTGAAGCAATCCGAGCACCATGGCGGAAGTCGCTTATTATAAAGGTCCTGGGCAGACGCGTTGGGTACGCTTTCCTTCTGCGAAGACTCACCTCCATGTGGAAGCCTAAGGGCAGCCTCGACCTCATTGCAATCGATAACGATTACTACCTGGTACGATTCGGATCAGTGGATGATCTGGAGTTTGCCATGTTCGAGGGGCCCTGGATGATAGCCGATCATTACCTCATTGTTAAGCCTTGGGTTCCTGATTTTGATCCGTTCTCGGATCACACCGAGAAGGTTCTTGTGTGGGTTCGCATCCCATGCCTGCCCGCAGAATATTATAACATCATCTTCCTTAGGAAGCTTGGAAACAAGGTTGGCAAAACAATCCGCGTTGATCAGGCAACCAGTCTGGTCTCACGTGGAAAATTTGCCCGGATCTGCGTCGAAGTCGACATAACCAAGCCGCTCATTTCGAAGTTTAATTACAACGGTAAGAAACGCCATGTTGCCTATGAGGGAATTCACCTAGTGTGCTTCACATGTGGGGTGTACGGGCATGCACCGGACAAGTGCCCAAAGAATTCTAAGCCTTCGGAGAAATGTGAGGCCGCTCCAGAGGAGGAAACACGCAGGCAGCCTGAACCTGAAAGAAATGTAGTTATCGGCAACCAGCCAGTCGTTATTGGCGATGCTCCCTTTGGAGAATGGATGCTTGCACTAAAACGAAGAGGGAGACGACCAGCTGGGGTTCAAACGGATCGCAACTCAAAGAGACAAGGGGATCGGGATGAGATGGCGGCCGCTGCTGTCGGAGGTAAGGCCCAAACAGCCAGGTTTGCTCCTCTGGCCCCTGCAACCGAGATGGAGGACGTGGATAATGCGACCGCCCCAACTGCTGCAATGGAAGTCCAGGGAGGTTTAACTTCGCGATCGACCGCTGCCGGGGGATTTGTTCAGAGGAGGCCAAATGTGATTGTATCGGAACGCCAAATTGAAAATGAGCCCTCAGTGAACGTGGGATCGAAGGCCATTCCACAACCGGCCCCCAAGGCGCGCATGACCATCACGAGACCACGCCGAGCGGCAGAGGAGGACGAGCATGTGGTGGTGCGGGGCGAACAGGGGGGACTACGAATTAGCTCAACGAGGGTGTTCGTGGGGGAAGCTGCAGGCGAAATCCCTTCGCCAATTTGGCAGGTTTCCACCGAGCACCACTCAGACCCACCGGAACACAGAGACGACGAAGGAGACATGGTGATGGAGCTTGATCGAATCCCAGAGCTTGGAGTTAGGGCGGATGAGCGGGCGAGCCAATAAATGGCCGCGCCGCTTCTGTGTTGCTTTTTCTGGTTTTTAGTTTGTGTTTGCTGTCCTTTTTTTTCTTGTTGTTTTTATGGATTGTCTCCTATGGAACTGCCAAGGTGCTGGTGGTAAAAGGTTCCACCGCGCGCTTAAGCACCTTCTCCGGACTTATAAGCCATCTATCCTAGGCTTATTTGAGCCAAAGGTTTCGGGAGCTCAAGCTAATAACATCTGCTTTAATCTTGGTTTCTCGGACTGGGTCCGAGTTGAAGCCGTTGGTTTCAGCGGCGGTATCTGGGTCTTCTGGAAGGACCCGGTATCTATTTCCGTAGTGTATACTCATCCACAATTTGTTCTTCTGCAGGTGTATCAGGCAAACCAGGATCCATGGTTTTTCTCACCTGTCTACGCTAGCCCCACCCACCACCTCCGGCGCCGCCTTTGGCATGACCTCACTCAACAGAGTAGAGGGATCACGGGGCCATGGATGGTAGCAGGGGATTTTAACTCGGTGGTAAGCCGCGAAGAGACGAGCAATTACAACTCGTTCTCAACCCAACGGAGCGCGGAATTTTCACACTGGATCCAAAGTGAAGGACTGCTCGACCTTGGTTTCTCTGGCCCTAAATTGACCTGGGTCAAAGACGGTTCAGTGGATCCCATTAAAGGAGCACGGCTTGACCGGGCTCTTTGCAATATTGATTGGAAGCTACGGTTCCCAGATGTGGTGGTCACTCACCTACCGCGCATCTCCTCAGATCACTCGCCGATCCTCCTTCAGAATAAGGGGGGGCGTAAGCGCTCTAACTTTTCTCATTTTCTTTTTCAGGCGGCTTGGCTCACACACCCGGACTTCAAAATGGCGGTCAGGCAGCTGTGCAAAGAAGATCAAAGTCTTGGGACCAATATCAACTCGCTGGCCGACGGTCTCAATACGTGGAACAAGTCAATCTTTGGAAATATTCATACTCGCAAGCGGATTCTTATGGCAAGGCTTGCGGGGGTGCAAAGGTGCATGGCAAATGGTTTCCATGGAGGGCTGGGAAAGCTTGAAAAGAAGCTGCAAATAGAGCTGGAGGACACTCTCCACCAGGAGGAGCTGCACTGGTTTCAACGTTCTCGCGAAGACTGGATTGTGTCTGGGGACAGAAACACGGCCTATTACCATGCGACCACTAAGATCAAACAAGCTCGCAACTCGATTTCAGGCTTGCGTAATGAAAATGGTGAGTGGCTCACAGAGGATAACTGCCTCCACGAGCATGTGAGGCAGTACTACATTCACCTCTTCTCAAAGGAACCTGAGAGTGATGGGGAAGGTCGAATAGAGGCTGACTTCCCACGCTTGCGCAACCGAAAATGGGACACTTTCAACAGGATCATCACTAAAGATGAGGTGCATAATGCCCTTAAAGATATGCAGCCCTTCAAGGCACCCGGCCCGGACGGCCTACATGCAGGCTTTTACCAACATATGTGGGACGAAACTGGTGACAACTTGTTTGATATGGTCAGGGATGCAATCAACACAGGCCACTTACCGAATGGCATCAACGACACGCTGGTTGCCCTTATCCCAAAGGTCAAAACCCCCGGAAACAGTAAAACAATTCTGGCCCATCAGCCTATGCAACGTCAGCTACAAATTGATAACTAAGACTATCACCAATAGATTGAAAGATGTCCTACCTAAGCTGGTGGGCCCGTTTCAGAGTTCCTTTGTGCCAGGCAGGCAGATATCGGATAATGTCATCATATATCAAGAGGTAATGCACTCCATGCGCGAGAAACGGGGGAAGAAAGGGCACATGGCGATTAAACTTGACCTTGAAAAGGCATATGACCGTTTGTCCTGGGACTTTATCCAGGATACCTTAGACAAAGCTGGCTTTAATACAAGATGGAGGGCCATTATTATGGAATGTATTCGTACGCCAAAGCTGTCCATCATTTGGAACGGGGAGCGTTTGGAGCCGTTCAGGCCTGAGCGAGGCATCCGTCAGGGGGACGCAATGTCTCCGGCTATTTTCGCCTTTTGTATGGAACGCCTGAGTCAGTTAATTGTTAAGGAAGTTGAGCAAGGCGCCTGGAAGGGCGTTCAGCTAGCGGTTGAAGGGCCCACGATTTCCCACCTCTGTTTTGCGGATGACATTGTCCTTTTCACAGAGGGAACGATTGATCAGGTTGAGGTTGTCCACGAGTGTCTGCATAGGTTCTGCCTCGCGTCAGGCCAAAAATTGAGTCTGGCCAAATCACAGGTGTTTTTTTTCCAAAAACACGCAGCCTGGTCTCGCCGATTTGATTGCGAGCCGTCTTGGAGTCAGCAAAACTAACGATTTGGGCAGGCACCTTGGGGTGCCCACTTTCCACTGGCGGGTGACCTGCAATACGTTCTCCAGCCTCCTCGAACGGGTGTCCGCAAGACTAGAATGATGGAAGTCGAAGACCCTGTCTTTAGCTGGGCGCGTGGTGCTTGCCAAATCTGTGCTCAATGCCATCCCCGTCTACACCATGCAGACCACGGCGCTCCCGAAAGGCGTTTGTGCTGAAATTGAGAAAAGAACCAGACAGTTCATCTGGGGTAACAGAGGGCCTACGGAGGGAAATAAGATGCACCTTGCCAATTGGGACCTTGTCACAACAAGTAAGACGAACGGAGGGCTGGGTATACGACGCCTTCACGACATGAATACGGCTTGTATGATGAAGCTGGGGTGGAGACTCAGAACGGACTATAAGCATCTGTGGGCTCGGACTCTTCGGACAAAGTACGGGAACCAGACCGGGGTCAGCAGCAGGCGAAGCACTTCAAATGTATGGCGGGGCATCAGTGCAGCGAAGGAGCACCTGGAGAAGGGTATTACACATGTCGTTCACAATGGCGCATCCACGAAATTCTGGATGGACAAATGGCTCACTCCTATGCCCCTCTATGATCAATTGCTTGTTCCCCTTAGCCTCCCTGATCTCTACGCTCCCGTGGCAGACTACTGGATCCAAGGTCATGGGTGGAACTAGGAAAAGCTGGAGCATACGTTGCCTCTTGAAACGCAGCAGCGGCTTGCGGGTTTTGTGCTCTCGGATGCGGACAGAAGTGATGGTATTGGATGGGGCTTCGCTAAGGACAAGTCTTTTTCGATAAGCTCAGCGTACCGAATGCTCACACAGGAGGATGAGCGTAGAACGGAGGAGGACTGGACTGGAATCTGGAAGCTTAAACTTCTAGGGAGAATATGCATGTTTTTGTGGCTTGTTAAACACGGAAAGCTGCTAACGAATCATGAGAGGACTAGGAGGAAGATCACATCTAACGATTCTTGTTTTCGTTGTGCAGGTCAGAGGGAAGATCTCGATCATCTTTTTCGTACCTGCCCGGCAGCGCAAGAAATCTGGAAAGACGCTATCCACCATCGAATATGGACAGTGCTGCGGGGCTTAAGCTGGTCTGACTGGCTTGTGGCTAATCTTCGTGGTGACGCAAGGCAAGGCTTCGATGAAGGCTGGCCAGAGCGTTTCGGAGCAAGGCTATGGTGGCTGTGGAGGTGGAGAAACGACGAGGTCTTTAACAACACAACCATGTCGATTGAACAAAAGCTGCATTGGCTTAGAAGTTACGATGCTGAGATTGCAGGTGCATTCGCGAACCGATGGAAACTGAACGCCAAGCAAGCCCAGAGTGCTGGTACTAAGGTGGCGTGGAAGAAGCCGCCCCGGGGCTACTTTAAGCTCAACATCGACGGTTCCTGTAAAGGAGGAGGGTTGGCGGGATGTGGCGGCATCCTACGTGACAGTAATGGGGAATGGTGTAAGGGCTTTACCTACAACATTGGACGACGCTCTGTAGATGAAGCAGAGGCCTGGGCAGTTCTTCAAGGCCTCTGCATGGCCAAGAACTATGGAGTCTCAAGACTCATTGTTGAGAGCGACTCCAAATCCATTGTGGAGAGCCTTAACGCGGCGTCAAGAGGGAGAAAGCAAAAATGTAACATCGTGATAAGGTGCCTAACGGAGGCACGGAGCTTCAGTGAGATCTCGTTTAATCATGTTTACAGGGAACAGAACAAAGTTGCAGACCGGTTAGCGGCTGATGCAGTCTCGCACCACGGGTGTCAAACTCTAGAATCCCCATCTTTAGCTATATCGGAGTTGATCCATTTAGATAGATTGGGAGCTTTGTCGGCTAGAAGAGCTCCCCTTGGGGCCTGATGGTGTTGCCTGGTTTTTTCTCTGTTTTATTGGGTATCCCCCTCCTATCACATATAAAAAAAAAAATTGATTGAAAATAAAAATGGAATGAAAATTACTCCAATTAGAAAATAAAATAATAATTAATATTTGATTGAAAATGACATGAAATATATAAATTCAAAATATATATCGACAATTATATTAATATTTATTGTATAAACTAATTGATATGTATTAAAATAATATTTGACTAAGAATAGAAATGACATGAAAATTAGCACAATTGGAAAATGTAATGATTATTAATACTTAATTAAAAATTAAAAATAATTTCAAATTAACTCAAATGAAAAAGAAAAATGGCTAGACAGCCCAAACAATAGTATAGGTAAATTGAAAAAATAATTGACTGTGATTAAAAATGCCACAAAATACATAAATTATGGTATAATATATATTTAAGAAAAAAAACGATCCCCATATTAACTATGTAGGAAACGAAACGGATTAACTATTGTATATGTAAATTGGAAAAAAGTATCTGTTATTAATAATTTACTGGAAATAAAAAACATTATATTAATAATTATCTAATATAATTAATATATATTAAAAAGAATTATTCGTTGGTAATAAAAATGACATGAAAATTATGCTAATTAAAAAACAAAATGATAATTAATACTTGATTAAAATAGATCAAAATGTATTACTGAAAATAAAGAAATGTGTTATTAATAAATAACTACTTAATATGTAATAAAAAAGAATCATTGATTGAAAATAAAAATGGAATAAAAATTAGTCCAATTACAAAAGGAAATAATAATTAATATTTGATTGGAAATGTCATGAAATATATAAATTATAAATATATATCGGTAATTTTATTAATATTTATAGTATAAACTAATTGATATGTATAAAAATAATATTTGACTAAGAATAGAAATGACATGGAAATTAGCACAATTGAAAAATGTATTTTTTAATTAGAAAAATAATTCACTGATATTAAAAATGACACAGAATACATAAATTATGGTATAATATATTTTAAGAAAAAAATGATCCCCATATTAACTATGTAGGAAAGGAAAAGGATTAACTATTGTATATGTAAATTGGAAAAGGTATCTGTTATTAATAATTTACTAAAAATATATAAAAAAATCTGTTATAAATAATTAACTAATTAATATGTATCAAAAAAAATCTTTGAATGAGAAAAAAATGGCATGGTTGGAAAAGGAAATGATATATATATATATATATATATATATATATATATATATATATATATATATATATATATATATATATATATATATATATATATATATATATATATATATATATTGAAAACGAGAAATGATAATTAATACTTGATTAAAAATGATACATAATATATTACTGGAAATATATAAAATATTTTATTAATAATTAACTAATTATTATATATTAGAAAAGTATCATTGATTGAAAATAAAAATGGAATGAAAGTTAGGCTAATTGAAAAAATAAATGATAATTAATACTTGAAAATGGCACGAAATAATTAAAGAGAGAGCTCATCTATATAAAAGGAACAATAATCCTCTTATAAACATAATTGCTTGCCCATCACTGTAGGCAAGTATTGAGAAGTCAAAAGGTTCTTATTTAAGAAGCTTTAACTTTGTCTTCTTATTTTAGTTTTTATTTATTTATTTATTATTAGTGGGGGTTGTGGAAAATTAACCCAAAATGTATGTGTTGTATTAATTTTTAGCAGTTTGGAGTAAATTACTGAGTTATTATATAATATATTTTGGTGTTTCGATTAAAGCTAAAATGTTAAAATGACTGAATTTATTAAAATTTTGGCGAATTGATCAATAATCAAATAATAATAATAATAATAATAATAATAATAATAATAATAATAATAATAATAATAATAATAATAATCATCATCATCATCCAAACAAAACGATATACAAAATAAAATTACAATTAATAAGAAGAAGACAAAAGGGAGCCACGAACTCCCTTTGTAAATGATGTTGGATCATTTTGATCCCACATTGAAAATGTTTGGAAAGAGCTGATGAGTTCTTGAGCTCCTCTATATAATAGGAGCAATGCTCCTCTTACAAACATAATTGTTTGACCATCAATGTGGGCAAGTATTGAGAAGTCCAAAGGCTCCTATTTTATTTTTGAGTAATATTGACCCGGCAAATTATGTTGTGAAACCGTGTCTACCTTGCATGGTAGATACGGTTCCAAAATTGTTCATAATTATGAATATATAGTTCTATAATTATGAACATATGTTGTGAACATAATTATGAACATATAGTTATGTAATTATGAATATAGAGATTCAATAATTGTGAATATGAAGTTCAAAAATTATGAATATATAGTTTTATAATTATTAACATATAATTCAGTAATTATGAACATATAGTTTTGTAATTGTGAATATAGAGTTCAATAATTATAAATATGAGGTTCAAAGATTATGAATATATAGCTTTATAATTATGAACATAAAGTTCAGTAATTATTAACATAGAATTGTGTCCACCTTGCAAGGTGGACACAGTTCCAAAGCATGACTATTCGATTGACCCTGTTACATATAATATCTGTTCATATAAACTTTCTCAACCTATTGAGCTCAACGAGTCAAAAGGCTCTTATTTAATGAAACTTATCTTAGTGATTTGTTATTTTATTTTTTTTTTCTTAAATTGTTTTAATTTATTAGGGGGTTTGAGAAAGATTAACCCAAAATGTATATGTATTGTTTTAGTTTTTAAGAGGTTGAAACAAATTGCTAAGTTATTAAATAATATTTTTGGTGTTTCGATTAAATATAAAATATTAAACATGCGAATTTGTTAAAATTTTATCGAATTTGCCAAATAATCAAATTACAACCACGCGACAACAACAACAACAACAATAATAATAATCCAAACAAAACTATATACAAAATAAAATTAAAATTAACAAAAAATAAATAAATAAAATAAGACAAAGGGGAGTCACATGCTCCCTTTGTAAATGATATGAGATTATTTTGATCCCATATTGAAAATGTTTGAAAAGATGTGCTCTTGAGCTCCTCTATATAAGAGGTACAAACATAATTGTTTGCCAATCAATGTTGCAAGTATTGAGAAGTCAAAAGGTTCTTATTTAAGAAACCTTAGCTTTGTCTTCTTATTTTAGTTTTTATTCATTATTTATTACTGTATTTATTATTTATTTTTTATTAGTGGGTGTTGGGTAAAATTAACACAAAATGTATGTGTTGTTTTAGTTTTTAGCAGTTTAGAGCAAATTATTGAGTTATTAAATAACATTTTTGGTGTTTTGCTTAAAGATAAATTGTTAAAATGACGAATTTGTTAAAATTTTGGTGAATTTGTCAATCTCATTTTTTTTAAATCGTAAATAATCAAATAATAATAATAATAATAATAATAATAATAATAATAATAATAATAATAATAATAATAATAATAATAATAATAATAATAATAATCATCCAAACAAAACAATATACAAACTAAAATTAAAATTAGAAAAAAATAAGAAGAATGATGTGGGATAATTTTAATCTCACATTGAAAATGTTTGGAAAGAGGAGCTCTTGAAAATGTTTACAAACATAATTGCTTGCCCATCACTGTGGGCAAGTAGTGATAAGTCCAAAGTTTTTTTTTTTTTTTAATTTTTTAGAAGTAAAGGAAAATTAAAAATGGAAAGGAAATATTTCAGTAATAATATTTTACATCATTAAGTAGTAAAGACATATTTTAAAAAATAGTAAATGTAAATTAAAAATCATCAAATTAAAATGTAACGGAAATTAGGTAAAAATATCACTACATCTATATTCTAATTGACTGAAAATAAAAAAAATAATTGACTGAAAATGAATCTAATATTACTAATTGAATGAAAATATAAAATGAAATGAATATTAATAATTGACTGCAAATAAAAAATGATTCATAATTGACTTAAAAAAAAAGACAAATAAATGGTCAGATCATTGCATTTTAATTAAAAATGGAATGAAAATTAAAAATTTGAGAAAAAAATATTTCAATAATAATATTCTACATTATCAATAGTAAATGCATATTTTAAACAATAGTAAAGGTAAATTAAAAATGGAACGGAAATATTTCAATAATAATATCTACATCATCAATTAAAAATGGAACGAAAATTAGGTAAAAATATCACTGCATTTGATATTCTAATTGACTGAAAATAAAAAAAATAATTTGCTGAAAATGAATCTGATATCACTAATTGACTGAAAATATAAAAGGATAACTAATTGAGTAATATTCTACCATTATATATTTTAACCAAAATAACCCGTCCCGATGAATTGAAGGTGTTAGCTCTAGACGAAGATGAACAAGATTGCGTTGTCACTACCAATGTCGTCTACAAAGAGGTTTCAATAATGTGTAAATATAATCGGGGATATTAAGTTTTTTTTTTAATGAAAAAAATTGTTATATATCTTGACAAAAAAATATATCTTCCATACAAATGAATAAGGATACCAATTCATTTCTATAACTGAGTTGTTAGAGAACGAGCACATTTGCCTAATTTATGAAAATACTAAATAATGATAAATAAAATCTTCAAAGTTATAGCACCATATGTGTACATCTAGACATTAGCTATTAATTTGAGCAATTATTTACACAAATTCAAACAATAATAACATCAAAATATATAAACGATGCAAACCATATCTTTAATTGCACTATATAATATTGGATGTTCTAATTTAAATAATTATATATCGATTCATGTATTCTTACTATATTACAACAAATTCATTCCGTGCATCGCACGGGTGCAAATACTAGTATATATAAAAGTAAAATCCTCCTATGTAATTTTCCCGCTCAAACTTTTATAGTCAAATTAATGAAATATTTTATTGGTCAAATTAATAAAACTTATTTGGTAAGCAAATGTAAAATGGAAATGTTATAAAAGCTATTAATTGGTAATATTATGTAATATCAAGGGATAAAGTACAAATAAGCCACTGAACTATTTGGGAAAAAGCAATTAAGCAATCGAACTCAAATAACCCTCAAATAAGCCATTGAACCCGAAAAAAAAGAGCAATTAATATTTTTAACAGGTTAACTCTAGGTTTTTGCTGACTGAATTGTCAAATGTTTATTTTATTTACGATTTTTTATTATTATAATCCACACCTACATAGTATTTTAAAGTAATTATAATCAAAGTAATTTTGTCTTGTCTAGATCTAATTTATTTATTTATTCTTATTTTTTAAACAAAAGATCCAGTGAAAAAATAATAATAAATAAATAAATCAAATCTTGACAAAGACAAAACTATTTTGATTATAATTACTTTAAAATATAATACTATCCAAGTGGATAATATTAATAAAAAATAATAATAATAATAATAATAATAATAATAATAATAATAACCGTAAATAAAATAAACATTTGGCAATCCAATCAGCAAAAACCTGGAGTTAACCTCTAAAAAATGTTAATTGCTCTTTTTTTTCAGGGTTCAATGGCTTATTTGCTCTTTTTTTCCGGGTTCAATGGCTTATTTGAGAGTTATTTGAGTTCGATAGCTTAATTGCTGTTTCTCAAATAGTTCAGTGGCTTATTTGTACTTTATCCCTAATATCAATATACCATTGTGAAATCCAGTAAATATAAATTGAAAAAAGGAAACTGATATTATTAATTGATTGAAAATATAAAAGGATTCTAATGAAAAAAAAGGAAACAGAAATTAGGAAAATTGAAAAAGAAAATGGATATTATTAATTGACTAAAAAGTATAAAGCCTAATTGATTGAAAATATAAAAAGAAATTAATTCTCACATTCTCTATATCTACCTATAAATATAATGGATTAGTGACTAGAAAAATTATAATTCTTCCTACTGGGGTGAGTTCTGTATTGCGTCTTTCATTTTCCAATGACATAATTCTTAATTTATGTTCTTATTTCTTGTCTGCATCTTTTGCAAATATTGCAGATACAAATATAGAGACAATTGAAATGGTTCTGAGCAACTATTTACATGCATTAAGGAGAGTTGATGACTTCCAACACCACGTGTGCCCACATTGTAGAAGGTATGCACAATAACTGGATAAACTAGAATGATGTTAAACATTGGCAATTACAACGAATTTATAAATTTACATGTAATATGCATTATTATTATATAATAGTTGACACTACATTTATTTTTTAAAATTATTTCTCTTTTATTTTTTTCTATATTTATTTTAATAATAATATAATTGTCAAATTGTTGTAGCAGGAAGTCACAACGAAATTGTTGGTAGTCAACTTCATCCTACACTCATTTGGAATAGAATCAATGTTGGAGTGCTCCGTGTTGTTCATCTTCTAGAGGCAAGAGGTTCTGAAACAATAAACTCTATAGAGTGTGTAGTCCATGATAAAGAGGTTTTATTTATTTATTTATTTATTTTTGTTTGGTACTATGATCTTAATTTTAATAGTTTGTATTTCAAAACTTTTAGTTTATGCATATGGTTGTTTTATATCATTTTCTTTTTACACTACAAATTCATGGTACTTTTCTACATATGCATATTCTTCGAAAGAATGTCATTCAAATAATGATGGATATGTTAATAGCTCTAAAGATTGAAATAGTTATTCCAACATTCAACTTCACTTATAATTTTATATTTTGTTATTGTTATGTAATAGGCTTTTCTCACTTCTCAATAAGAATATGTTTCTGGTTTTGAGAATTTTGGGTAATATTTACCTTAATTTACTACTACTCTGCACTATTCTTTGAAATTTTCGAAATAGAATCACACAGACTTTTACGAATCATTTACGAAATAGAATCAAATTCACGGATGTGGTTACATTTTTGCTAATTTTTTGTTAAGAGTTTTTCAATTTGTATAATTTAACAATTTAATCATTTTTAATTTATATATAACTTAGTAAAGCTTATTCTGTAACCAAGTATTTTGTAATATTTACGGTGTGTATATATGTGTGTGTGTGTGTGTGTGTGTGTGTGTGACCTCACGATCAAAATAAATTATAAAACAATTTATGTATATAATTTTTCGCTCCTTATAATAAAATAATTCAATAAAGGTTTATATATAAGAAAATAACCTGTAATATTTACCTTTTAAGTATAATTTATCAATTTAATTACTTTTTATTTGATAAAGATTATTTTCTAACCAAACAATTGGTAATATTTACGATTTATTGAACCAACCTTCATATTGCCGGTCAAATGAGTACATAAGATGAAATATATGCTCATTGCGCGAAATCTTAATATTAATTGAGTTGCCAAATTATATATTGCATAAGAATTATTCATATCATAATATGAATTGTAACCAATTTAATAAATCAAAATATTAACAAGTATGTATGGTAATATTATTTCATATGAACGTAATACCATATATATATATATATATATATATATATATATATAAATATAAAAGTAAAATCCTCCTACATCATTTTCACGTCCAAACTTGTGTACTAAATTAATTAAATATTTTATATTTTTTAGTCAAATAATTAATAAATCTTATTTGGTAAGCATATGCTTAATGTAAATTAATTAAAATGTATTAATTCGTAATATTGCATAATTATGGTATTGTAAAAGTATTAATTGCTAATCAATTTATAGTCACGTGAATATTATGTATGGGAATAACATATGAAACACGAATTTGGAAAACAAAATTGAAATTATGCAAATTGAAAAAGGAAACGTATATTATTAATGGACTGAAAATTATAAAAATCCCTAATTGACTGAATAGAAACGGAAATGGAAAATGAAACTTATATTATTAATTTATAATTCTCACATTCTCTACCTATAAATACAATCCATTGGTGACAAAAAAAAAAAAAAAAAACAAAAACAAAAACAAAAAAACAAAAAACAAAAAACAAAAAAAAAAACAAAAAACAAAAAACAAAACAAAACAAAACAAAAAACCAAAAAAAAAAAAAGAATTGGAGAGATTTTTTTTTTAACCTGAAGTTTCAATTTCTATGTTTTTTCGTATACAAATTTATAATTATAAATTTATATTAATAAATAATTATTAAGACAAGTATAATTTATTTTATATTGTGGACACATTATTTTTAATAATTTTTATTTAATAATATTATACCTTAATTATAAAAATTATACCTAATAATCTTAGTATTAAATGTCATACAATAATTACCGTAAACAATGTTTAATAATTGACAAATTATATTAGGCAATAAAAATTACTATTATAAAATCTTTTGTAATATGGACACGTTATTTTTAATTATTTCGATTTAATAATATTATATCTTATTTATAAAAATTCAAAGTAATACATTTAGTACTATTGAATATTGATTGACTAAAAATTATCTTAATTATTAAGGTAATTAATAGGTATTTAGCTTTAAAAAAATTCAAATATATGAATTATACATAGTAGTAGGTAATTAGTAGGCAATTGTATAGGTATGGTTGAAACCAAATACGGGACATAAGGGAGAGAAAACAAAAATGAGGGCATAAAATATTAAATATATACTAATATTGAAGAGCTAACGGTTGATTACCAAACAATGACATTGCGAGGTAGTTTCCACTTCAATTTGTTGTGTGATTTGAATACTCTTTTTATCAATAAATCCTCCAAAGTAGTTAATATGATTTGCTTAATTATATTTTTTTTTATTTTTTATTTTTTCAAAACATTTTATTATTATTATTATTATTTTATTATTATTATTATTATTATTATTATTATTATTATTATTATTATTATTTTTATTATTATTATTATTATTATTATTATTATTATTATTATTATTATTATTATTATTATTATTATTATTATTATTATTATTATTATTATTATTATATCATTAGGTCATTTTACATGTTAATTTAAACAACTAATTTTTTCAAATATCTTTTACCAACCGTTGATATAATTCACTGGTCAAATCCGCCAACGCTAACAGCTAACTGCTAGTTGTCAAACAAGGACATTGCAAGATAGTTCTCACTTCAATTTGTTGTGTGATTTGAATACTCTCTTTTGTCAACAAATCACTCAAGTAGTTAATATGATTGGCTTTATTAATTATATATTTTTTTAATTTTTTCATGATATTAATAAAATACTTGGTAAATAAATATATAGCATTATTTTGTATTATAACTTTGATATTTAATTAAAAAAAATAGTGTACAAAAAAAATAATAGACAATGTAGTGAAATTGATGAATTTGAATATAAAGAATTTTTACATTGGAGAAAAATAAAGACAATATAACTAATAAAATTATTTCTCTTAATTAATTTATTGATAATGAATAATTTTTTTTAATAAAGACATTGTAGGGACAACGCAGCGAATATAATCAATTGATGAATTTGAATGAAAAGAATTTTTATATTGGAGAAAAATAAAGACAATATAACTGATGAAATTATTTCTCTTATTTAATTTATTGATAATGTATATTTTTTTTTTGAATAAAGACATTGTGGACAAATAATTCTAAATTAAAGAAATGCATATGTATTATTTTTTGTTGTAGCTACTAAATTATTATTTAATTTAATACGAATAAAATAGAGTACTAATTATGCCAACTTTGATTGGGATGAGGTTCGAACTTAAGACCTTTCTTATTGAAATCAATGAGTAATTAAGTTAACGGTGAACTAGCATTCAAAAAAAAAAAAAGTTAACGGTGAACTAACAGAAATTAACGGAAAAGATAATATTTAACGGAAAAGTTAACGGATAATCATATTCATTAAGGATAAATTAGGAAATCTTAACGAAAAATTAAAATCTGATCAATCTGAGCCATTCATTTGATTAAAATTTGTGACCGCCATTTTTTCTACCCATTATAGGCCTAACTCTCTTGGGCTCTTATTAGTATATATATAGTAGAAGTAGATAGTAGATATACTTAATGTATAATATTATTGGCATAAAATAAATTATACTTACCTTAATATATAATTAATTTTTAATATAATTTTCTAATTTTTATTAATGGTAATTATTCTAATAATTTTCTTTCCTTCTTTCGTGTAATTATTATTATAATTTTATGGTAATGTGTTCAAATATTGGAAGAGAAAAAATATTAAAATTAATATACTTAATGAAGTTATTATGATAATTGTCACAATATTTATTAATTATAATTAATATAATTATTGAAACTAAGAAATATAGGATTTCTTCCCTAGAAATATTTGTGAAAATTTCATTAAATTATAATTAATAAAATATGAAATATAATTAAAGAAATGAAAGTATAAAATTAACAAAACATGAATATTTATAATTTTTTTTTAAAAAATACACATACAATTATACACTATAATAGTCATACAATATTTAAATGCTACATTTTAAATTTCTAAATGTAATTTTTTAATTATAAATCTATCAATATAAATTATAATTATTGAAATTATATTATAGAATTTTTCTATATACATATTAATAAATATTATGTGTATATACAATGTATTATACAATCATATAAGGAAACGCGTCCGATTAGTGTTTAAATTTATTCATACAAATTTAGAATTTATATTTTTTTTATTGATTTCTAAGTACAATTCTCTTAGTTAGTATTCATATTTTTAGAATTATAATATATATATATATATATATATATATATATATATATATATATATATATATATATATATGAAATACAATTAGGAATAAATAAACTTAATTATGTGAATTTTTCAATAAATTTATCTAAATATATACATGATTAGAGATTATATTAACCATACAAAATTTAAATTAAAATTTTGTATGTTATGAAAATAGATACTTGACCAAATATATAAAAGTACAACTATATTACTATATTGTACATTATAATATATTTTCATTGTTTTCTATTTTCAATTTTAAATTCATAATAAAAAATAAAAAAAAAATTCCGTGCGTTGCACGGGTAAAACACAATCGTTATACCCTGCACTACGACGCGCGTAGCATTGTGCGTCCGGCGTCTCCCAAAACAACGTTGTTTTGGGAGGCGCGGAAGGGGGTTGACGTGATTATGTGTATTTATTTATATCATTATGTGTATTTATTTATACAATTATGTGTATTTTTTTATACAGTTATATGTGTTTGTTTATACAATTATGTGTATTTATTTATACAATTATGTGTATTTTTTATACAGTTATGTATTGCATCAGGGCGCACAATGCAATGCGCGCCCTGGTGCATGATATAAATTGCCGGTAAAACACTATATTTTTAAAAATACAATTTGATAAATATCATAAATTAATTAGTACAATATCATTTCTGTTTATAATAATTAAAAAATAAATAAATAATTCAAATATGTGAACCAATGATTTCAAAATAAAATTAATATATAGTTACAAATAAATATAGCATTATTAGATGTACTTTAATTAGTTTTAATTTTCTTAATGAAATGACTTTTCTTTATCAATTTTTTATGGGAGACTAAGGGAGTGTGTGGGCCGGAAAATATTTTAAAAATAAAAATACTTACTAATAAAAAATAATTTTAAAATATGTTTTAACCCCTCATAACACGTGTAAATCTTATATTTTTTAAAAATACAATTTGATAACTATCATAAGTTAATTAGTATAGTATCATTTCTGTTTATAATAATTAAAAAATAAATAAATAATTCAAATATGTGAACCAATGATTTCAAAATGAAATTAATATACAGTTACAAATAAATATAGCATGATTATATTTAATTTAATTAGTTTTAATTTCTTTAATGAAATGACTTTTCTTTATCCATAGTGTTTGGATTGCTGGAAAATCTATAATCTATAATCTATAATATAATTAAAAACAAAATTCTATTTACTTGATTTCCCGCTCAAACAATAGTAAATAGTAAAGGTAAATTAAAAAACGAACAGAAATATTTCACTATAATTCTCTACATCATCATCAATTAAAAATGGAACAAAAATTAGGTAAATTGAAAAATAAATGAATATTAATAATTGACTAAAAATTAAAAATGAAAAAAATAAACAGAAATTAGGTTAATTGGAAAATGAAATGAATATTAATAATTGACTGAAAATAAAAAATGATCCATAATTGACTAAAATTGAAAAGAAAATTGTCAGATTATTGCATTTTAATTTTTTCACAATAATATTACATAGTAGAATAAATCAAATCACAAGTATATCATAAATCTTTCACAATTTTTAGCAATGGAACAGAAATTAAAAATGGAACGGAAATATTTCAATAATAATATTCTACATCATCAAGTAAAAGTAAATAAAAAATGAAAAGGAAATATTTCAATAATAATATTCTACACCATCAATGGTAAAGACATATTTTAAACAACAGTAAAGGTAAACTAAAAATGGACGACACTGATATGGCCGCACCGCCGTACCTAAAGCCACTGCCGCATATGAGCCTTATTCGATATATATATATATATATATATATATATATATATATATATATATATATATATATATATATATACAAAAAAATAAAATAAAATATCTTCCATACAAATGAATGAAGACAAAAAAATAAAATAAAATATCTTCCATACAAATGAATGAAGATAGAAATTCATTCATATAACTGAGTTGATAGAGAATGAGCACATTTGCCTAATTTATAAAAAAAAATACTAAACAATGTGATAAGTTATATACCCCGGGTCCGTGTACAGTCGGGTCGGGGTCTCGCGGTTTGGGTTTTGACCTGCGGGTCGGGGTCAAAGGTGACGGGTCAAACCCGAGATGGGTCAAACCCGCCACCTTAGGCCTATAAAAGGGCTTCTAGCCCTCTAAGGGAGGGGATCTTTTCCCGGGGGGCCATTTGGCCATCTCTCGGCCCTCTCTCTCTATTCTCTCCTCCTTCTCTCTTCATGCCAAGAACAAAGAAAGAACAACAGTTAATAAAGGAGGGATTTGAGCTATTTCTTGTGTTGTTCCTTGTTGTTTATACATATATATATTCATCCAGTACATATACCCGTATACTCGGGGGGAATTAGTACTATCAAATGGCGCCGTCTGTGGGGACCGTGGCAAAAGGCTACGTTCCTATCATCAACCAAAGAGCCACAAAAATTCTGGAAGTTGAGAGAAAATCTAGGAATTCAGACACAAACACCAAGTTTTGGAGTTGGAGGTGGTTCGAACCCAGGCGCTCGAATTACCAAACAAGCGCCCCAACCACTCCACCATTCTCTCTGTTCTTGCCATTTGGGAGATTTACTAGAATTCAGATTAATCTTTCGGCTTCCAGATTCCCCTGAACATGCAGCCTGAGTTGTCATCTTCATTCAGCTGCATCATCGCCTTTCTTACAAGCTATTTCCGCCGTTGATAAACATCCGGCGAGCAGTTTGTTATTTCTTTTATTTTGTAGTAGATGTATATAGGATTTACCATCTGTAATTGCATCCAATGTAAACACCCAGTTCAGCCTCTGTATCAGATGCGAACTCGACATCATCATCATCATAATTCGCGACTTCAGTTTCGGACCCCTCCCTGAACGCTCTCTGACTGGAATTCCGGCGTACTGATCGCCGTCGAGTGAAGTGGAGGGCGTGTTGGTAGAAGGTAGTTCCGGCTCGAAGGAAGTGCAGCGATTGCATGCAACAACCGTGACCGCCACCTTCATCGTCGCCATCCTCTACGCAAAAAATTCTGGAAACAGACTAACTCCAAACCCATTGGGTAAGTCAACGAATCCTTAGCTTCTCATCATCAATTCACGCTATAGCAAATTTTTGATTATTTCTCGGTCTCCTGATCATCTCCTCATCACTGGTTCTTGGCGTTGATTCATTCTTGGTGTTTATGGCAACTCCACGAATCTGAGGAGGACGGGAGGGAAAAATTTTCCAAGTAAAATAGCAGCAGCTCTCACGATAAAAGAAAGGGAAAATGCCATGAAGGCCATCCGGCCACCATCTCTGCCAACCAGAAAACATCCAGAAAGCAAAAAACACAAGCAATTATCTTAGGCATCCATCTGCGTGTGCCTACAAAGCGCAACTTCGTTGAAGCAGCGGCTGCATGCAGATGATCCACCACCCGCAGAAGTTGATCGAGATTTCTAGTGTTTTAGAACCATCTGTTCAGTGCCATCATGTCATCCTTGCATGCATCTCGCCGGATATCCTGGGATGGCTCACGGTCATAGAATTCCCTCCCCGGTTTTGCATGTGTCTTTCCCCCACCAGATAGCAGAGCATCGTCACGGCCGTCATCAATTGCTGGTGTAGCCGCCGCCGTTAGTTGCTGCCGAGGCCGTTTAGCACGTTCATTCCGTTCAATTTAAATAATTATATATCGATCCAAATATTTTTAATATATTACAACAAATTCATTCCGTTCATCGCACGGGTGCAAATACTAGTATTTTAAACAACAGTAAAGGTAAACTAAAAATGGAACGGAAATATTTCAATAAAAATATTCTACATCATCAATTAAAAATGGTTCGGATAGGTAAAAATATCACTGCATTTGATATTCTAATTGACTAATTGACTGAAAATAAAAAAGAATAATTGCCTGAAAATGAATCTGATATTACTAATTGACTGAAATTATAAAAGGAAATGAATATTAATAATTGACTACAAATAAAAAATGATCCATAATTTAAATGAAAAAATAAATTGATCCAAATTGTGCCATGTGTGGAATCTCTCAAGAGGACACTATGCATGCTTTGGTGTTATGTGACTTTGCAAAGGCCATATGGGAACAATCTAACCTTCCAATCCCCAATATTGTGACCAATGTTTTTCACATTTGGTTTTCTGATCTTCTGAATGTTTTAGACTCTAATGTGTGAGCAATTATCCATTAATGTGTATCCAACTATCAGCTTAGGCTTTTAGTTGAGATGGAGCACATACTTCAATTTGGTATCAGAGCCAGACCAAAGGTCATGGGTTCGAATCTCAACGCCACTCGTAAGCGACTACTGTTTACCGGTCCACGTGTTGGTTGGAATCCACCGTACACATGAGGGGGTGTGTGAGCATATATCCATTAATGTGTATCCAACTATCAGCTTAGGCTTTTAGTTGAGATGGAGCACATACTTCAATTTGTAAGAGATAATAGTTTATTGTTATGTCTATTCCTAGTCTACAGGGTTAAGTTACGATAGTTTAGTTGTGTTAGTATATTGTACCTATCCTGTATCAGTTTGAATTGAATAGCAACGTTCATCTGGTATCAGATAGCTTCAGGTTCCAAAACAAACCGTCGATCGTTTCCGATTGCCTCTCCCCTCATCGACAATGTCAGTCGATTCCTCCGAACGCACGCCGTCCGCCACCGCGGCTCACCCTCCGGCCACCCACCCAAATCCCTTAAACTCTGCCCATCACTTCATCTCGTTAAAACTTACGGCGCGCAACTACTTATTTTGGCGTACCCAATTAATCCCTTTTCTCCGAGGCCAAGGACTCCTCGGGTATGTGGATGGCAGCTGCCCTTGCCCGCCGGCGATGGTTGAGACCTCCCCTGCTTCCGGCGAAGGAACCTCTACAGACACGCCGTCCATAGCCGCGAACCCCGCCTACATCGCTTGGGTCCAACAGGACCAAGCCATCCTGTCTCTTCTTGTGTCATCACTCTCCAACGAGGTTATGTACCTCGCCGTCGGCCGCAACACCGCCCGCGCCGTCTGGGACTCCATCGGCACGGCCCTGGGATTGTCGACGAGAGCTCGTTGTTTAAATCTCCTTGGTTAGTTCCAGGCCCTCCGCCGGGGAGATAGCTCGCCGGCCGAGTTTTTAGGGCGGGCTCAGCTACTTGTGGAAGATCTTGCCCTCGCCGGTCGACCTATGTCGCTAGACGAGCAGAACCTGTATGTATTCAGGGGTCTGCGTCCGGAGTTCAGAGCGATGGCCGCGTCGCTTGCCGTCTCAGGTAATCCAGTCACGATCCCTCAACTTTCTGATTATCTGCAAGCTCAGGCCTTCATCTTCGCGGATGACTATCCTGGAGGTGGGGCGATCGCCGGTGGTGCTCCAACGGCAATGATGGCAGACCGCCATCGCAGGCAGAACGGCAATGACGGCTTCGCTGGGCAACGGCGGGGCGGCAATGGTCGCGGACGCGGCCGTGGAGGTGGCAATGGCCGTGGACGAGGACAAGGTGGTGGCGGACCGCGCTGCCAAATATGCAGGTCCCATGGCCATACGGCCGTTTATTGTTTCAAGCGTTACACCGGCCAACCTCCGGTTCAGGCCAACATGGCAGTCGCCGGTGATGTCGCCAATCCAGCAGTAGCAGCAGATGTCTGGTTTCCGGACACTGGGGCGTCCTCCCATGCTACACCAGATTCCGGGGTTCTGACGCAATCGGAAGAATACACCGGAAATGATCAGCTTCGCGTCGGCAACGGATCAGGTTTGATTATTTCGCGTATTGGTCGTGCATCAATTCCGTGTCGTACAAAATCTTTGAGTCTGTCAATTATCTTACATGTCCCAGATTTGTCAGTATCATTGTTATCTATTCAAAAACTAACGCGTGAAAATAATGTATTCGTGGAATTTCATGCAAATTGCTTTATTGTGAAGGACTGTCACACCAAGGAAATACTCCTTACGGGGCCTAGTTCGGGTGGTCTTTACAAGTTGTCCGTTCCTCGTCATAATGTTGCGTTCATAACCTCACGGGCGTCACCGTTAACGTGGCATCGTCGTCTTGGGCATCCACACTTCCGTGCACTTCAACATGCGCTGCGTCACTGTTCCGTACTCCCAAATAAATCTGGTCTGCCAGGGTTGTGCACGGCGTGTCAGTTGGGAAAATCATCTAGATTTTCTTTAGATAGGGTTTCTTATTCAAGCAATAATGTTTTAGATATGGTGTATACGGACATTTGGGGCCCGTCCCCCGTTCTTTCTGTAGACGGTTTTAAATACTTTGTGTTATTCGTGGATGACCATTCACGATATTGCTGGTTTTATCCCTTACGGTTAAAATCAGATATTGATGCTGTTTTTGATTTGTTTCGTGTTATGGTAGAACGCCTATTTTCGCGTTCTATCAAGTCCGTACAGTCGGACCTCGGGGGTGAATACCGCCACCTTCATAAAACTTTTGCATCTCTTGGTATTGTGCATAGGCAATCTTGCGCCTACACGCAGGAGCAAAATGGGCGAGTTGAGCGCCGGAATAGACACATTGTCGAAACCGGTCTATCTCTCTTAGCCGAAAGCTCAGCACCTCTTAAACACTGGGACTATGCTTTTGAGACAGCCACCTATCTCATAAATCGCATGCCCTCATCTGTGCTACAATTTAAAAGCCCTTATGAGTATCGCCACAAAACACCACCCTCATATGATTATCTACGTGTCTTCGGTTGTCTCTGTTTTCCATATCTTAGGCCCTATAATCGGCATAAGATCGAGTTTCGGTCAGCAAAATGTGTATTCTTAGGTTATCCAGCGTCCTTTAGGGGTTACCGATGCATGGACCTAAATACCGGAAAAATCTTTATCTGCCGTCATGTCCGATTTGACGAGACGGTGTTTCCTTTTGCTACTAACTCTTTGAATCAGGTTCCGGTTGTTGAGACAACACCCGCATGGGGTTCAGCGCCAATAGTCCCATTACCGCCTCAAGCCGCGGTACCTCTAGCAGCTTTGCCTCCAGAACCAGTGGCTGCTCCTTTAGCCACCCGAGGTGCACCCAAAAGACGGCGGCAGCGTGCTCAACCTCAGGACCGGGCTCATGTCATGCGGTTACGGCGTATGACACGGGGTACGGGCGAGCAGCTCCACGCCCTAACTGTGGCTGACTCGCCTGCTGACCCGACCTGCTACACACAAGCAGTGGTCCACTCCCAGTGGCGTGATGCCATGGACCAAGAATTCAACGCCCTGCTGCACAATGACACATGGCGCCTGGTATCCCCAGAACCAGGCATGAACGTCATAGGGTGCAAGTGGGTTTACCGGACAAAACGCAAAGCTGATGGGACCATAAAGCGTCATAAAGCGCGACTGGTTGCTAAAGGGTACAACCAAGTCGCCGGTGAGGATTTCTTTGACACGTTTAGCCCCGTAGTCAAACCAACTACTGTGCGTCTATTGTTTTCTTTTGCAGTTTCACACAACTGGACCCTCCGTCAGCTCGATGTACACAATGCCTTCTTAAATGGGCACTTGGCTGAAACCGTGTACATGAGGCAACCACCAGGGTATGAAGACCCGGATCATCCAGATCATGTCTGCCACCTACAACGCTCCTTATACGGTCTTAAGCAAGCATCGCGCGCGTGGTTCAGACGTCTACACGATTATCTTCTCTCTGCTGGGTTTGTCGCTTCAAAAACAGATGTTTCTCTGTTTCACTACTCGGCAGGGGTCTCTCGGGTGTTTCTATTAGTCTACGTGGACGACATCATCATGCTTGGCGATGACCCGGCACTTATTGACACACTTCTGCGTCGGCTCTCCACCACCTTCAAAATCCGGGATCTCGGTACACCGAGTTTCTTTCTTGGCATCGAGACTATATGTTGGTCCCAATAGGGTGGTGAAAGTCTAGAGGGGGGGGGGGGTGAATAGACTTTCAAGCTTTTTCAGATTAAATAACTCTTTGGTAACTTCAACTCTAAGTAACAAGTAAATAGAGCAAGTTTGTACTGCACAGCGGAATAATAGTAAAGAGTTATGCCCAACTAGTAAATTAAGTGTGCAGGTATAAGTAAGTTAGGTACAAATGATATGTAAAGTAACAGAGATATCTTGAATATATAGAGGAGATGGTTCACTCAATATATAATGACAATATTCAAGATTGTAAATAAATATCGTATCACGTCGAACGTGTGACGAATGTTACATGCAACACGTCAAACTTGCTTAGAATAAATCACTATTTAAGCTCGAGAAGTTTGAGTCACATGCATACGTGAGAACACACTAAACCCGGATGATTAAGATTAACTGTGAATAGTAAACGGGATAGTCGGATGAGATAGATAGATATAGCAAATAAAGTAAGTGCGGTATGTAAATGAGAGAGGCAATTTATAGTGGTTCGGAAGTGGCGTAATCTTCCTAGTCCACTTTTCTCCTTTCACGTCTAGGAGAAATTCACTATTTTCCACACACAGTTACAATAGTGAACAAGTGCTACACAGGCACTTCCTCCGGATGTCTTGCACACAGCTACACCCTGCTCCGAGTGTCTCGCACACAGCTACACTCAACTCCGAGTATTTCGCACACAGCTATACTCAACGCCAACTAAGTGTCTTGCACACAGCTACACTTAGCAACTACGAGTGTTTTGCACACAGCTACACTCACTAGAGTATTTTGCACACAGCTATACTCTTTCTACAGTTTACAAATACAAGGATTTGTATTTCTCTCTCCAACTAGATTTTGAGACTATTCAGACTAAGTCTCTTTGAATATTTGAGCACTAGCACTTTTGAATTTTGTACTTGTATTCTATCTCGTTTTTCTCTGTTCTTCTCACGCCCTTTGTCTTCAAGTCTTCATGGCTTTTTATACTTAATCAAATATATCCGTTGGAGTGGGATAATTTGATATTTGAATTTTGAATCTTCATAGCCTGATATTGTTGACAGTAGATCTTCAATTTTGATTTGATTTGTCAACTTGCCTGACAAAGTAATTATTTCTAGCACAACTTTGATTTTCTAGTTGTTTCTAAAAATATTACTTTAATTGTCAATTTGAATATCCAACGAATCTTTGAAATAAATTCATCTGATAGAATTTATTTCTAGGATAAGTTTTTATATTCATGCCTTCATAAATATTTTTCCGTTCTGATCAAATGTCTTTCAGGCAATTTTGGAGTCTTGTGGCATGTGGGTGGACTTGGAGTAAATTCCTTCGAATTTATCCAATTTCTGATCATCTTGCTCTTTTGCCACATTGTGCTCCTTTGACTTAAACATCGTGCTCCTTGACTTTGAACATTGTGCTTCTTTCGATACATTGTGCTCTTCTGACAACATTGTGCTTCTTAGACAACATTGTGCTTCTTCGCATTGTGCTCCTTAGTAGCATTGTGCTTCTTAGCAGAATTGGTCACATTGTGCTCCTTCGGACACATTGTGCTCTTTTGATAAGCATCGTGCTCCTTTAGCACACATTGTGCTCTTTTGAACACATCGTGCTCCTTTAGCACACATTGTGCTCTTTTGAGCACACATCGAGCTCCTTCAAAAATCTGCCTTATTAAAAATATAGGTCCTTGGGGGGGAATCGATCTCGGGTGTGATCGTTTAGAGTAAGGACCTCTACCATTTCGCCGTTAGGCTCATCCGGTCATTCCTTGCAACGCCATTGCTTTATGCTTCTTTCTCGGATGAATACTCGTAGGGCCAAAATTAATTTCTCAAATTAATTTTGTTCTTCCTATGGTAGATTCCTTCTGATTTCAATATTCTGATTTATGATGCTTGTACTAAAGACTTAAAAACCAAGGGGATCTAAAGATACATTTGGCTCATCAAAACTTACAAAAATATTCCTATCAATTTTCCCCCTTTTTGATGACGCCAAAACCTATACTCTGTCATTTGGCTTGTCTTTTAAAACAATTATTTTTCAAAAGATTTTATTTTCATTGACATAGCCAAGATGAGTTTAACAAATGATTTTGACTCTAGGAAAGGTATTTTTAGCCACTATATTCCTATTTCGCATTTTTGGAATTTTAATGATAATGAATTTTTGCATTTTTCCAATTTATGCGATTTAATACATTCTAAGCTAAAAATATAACCTTTCAAGACAAATAATAAAATTAAGAAACAACTTAATAGCATCATAAACAGATAATTCAAATCATTTCAAATTGTTTCATGGGTTCATGTACCCGTAGACCACAAAAAATTGTACCAATCATACAAATCATCTAATCACTTTGTTTCTCTTTTCCTTGAGCACATTGTTAATATGGTTCTGAACATCAACGAAATTGTCACTAATGGCAAAGTTGTTGCATACCTGCCCAACTGAATAGTAGTTGAAAGCTTCAGTGATGTTGCTCCCGGGCAGTATACCTTCCTCATACCATATGATGCACTCTTCTAGAATTTTTCCATCTTGTAGCTCGACATCATTGACTTTGATGTAGTCCCTTAGAACCATAATCATCAAGGCTCTAGCATAGCTTTGAATTCTTCTGAAATTTTCACTTGAAACCCACATGTTTTGATCACTAGGACCACTTTTCTTCATTCCTTTTGGTAGATCATTCAAAGTCACCAACTTTGGCATTTCAACTCTACCATCTCTCGGTGTGGATTCCAAATAAAGAGCTGCACGGTTGTACCAATTTATTTGTTCAATGTTTCCCCCTGCACACACAATATCACGAAAAGAACGGTTAGTGGTATTTGCACTGCTTGATCCTCCTGGACTGCCAGCTTCACCACCACCGAACCAATACTCCAATCCTCCTTTTCTTGGTGCATTTCTTCCAGCAGATCTGCCTCCTCCACCTCTACTACTGCTTGTGCCAACATTTCTGCTAGCCATGGCAGTCATCATCATCTCAATCATGCTCTCCAAATGACTGAATCTCTCTTCCCCCTTTTTGGCGTAATCAAGAAGTGTATGAACCGATTCACGAAGAGATGAGATGGATTCGGAAATATTCTCATAAGAACCCCGAAGACAGCCCACTTTGGTGTTAACTGAGATGAGATCCGTGTGGACATCACTAATCTGCTTTTCATGTTGATGAACAACATTAAGAATACCTTGGCTTTGGTTCACGGCAATTGCTTCATTTGTCTTTCCAGAATTCTTGAGGATTTGTGAAAGTTGGATATAGAACTCATTGAGTTGCCCTTTGACATTGTTATTCAAACTTCCAACT
Organism: Ipomoea nil; assembly: GCF_001879475.1. NCBI lineage: Eukaryota > Viridiplantae > Streptophyta > Magnoliopsida > Solanales > Convolvulaceae > Ipomoea > Ipomoea nil. Next base: position 3,101,806 of record NW_017619532.1, read on the forward strand.
TGTCTTTCAAGTGCTTGGTGGGTATCAATCAAATGTTGTTGACTTCTCCGATTTTCATCAAAAGATGCTTCGAATTTTCCACCTTGAATATTGACAACTTGATCCACATGAGTGTAGATCCCTTGAAACATGTTCTCCATTCGATCAACAAGGCTTAAGACAACTTTCTCCAGATTTTCTAATTTCTCATTTGTAGGTGTGCCATCAAGTACTTGCTCTTCTCGGGATGAGGGAAAACACCTTGCTCCTTCTTGAGCAAAATCGGCTTCAAGCATGTGAGATTGAGCTTGATTTTCCACTATATTTCCTTCCCTTTCCGGAGTAAGTAACACGTGAGTGTCACCATGTGCACTTTCTGCATTAATAGATTGAATTTCCTCCGTATGTTGACTAGCTTGCATGGCATTTTGTTCTTGACTTATTTCAGTGAGATTTAACACACTCACATCATATAAGCCACTATCCATTAAGTGTACACCATACGTGACATTTTCTTCAACATCCCTTGTCACAAATTCGGCCATATCAACTAAGAAATTTTCTTCAGTAGGCAAATCACCTTGAACAGTGCAGTCAACAATACCTTCGACCAATTTGGCTTTCAATTTGTTCACAAATGCTCCATTTACCGTGGACAACAAGGTTGCATGGCAAACATCAAAATTGCCAATCCAATTTAGTGAAAACAATTCTTCTTCATGCATACTTGGTCCCTTAGTCATCAACTCATTATAAGGACCAAGTCTCCATTTTCTCCAACTTAGGACTCTACGGTATTCATTCACTAATACACAGTCTAATCCTTCAACTTGATGAATCTCCTCATTCAACATTGTTTCCAATTCGGCAATTTGGGAAAAAGGATTTAAGAGACTTTGGCTTGCATTTGGGTTAAGACATGTGGTAGGATTTTGGCTTGTGGTGGGGTTAAGGCTTGAGGTAGGGTTATGGCTTGTGTTTGGATTTTGGCTTGATGTAGGGTTTTCATGGGATTGAGAGGGTAGACCAAGAATTTCTGCAACTGGTCTTTTTCTAGCTGGGATACCTCTCGGCTTCCTCTTTCTTTTGGAATTTAGATCACTAATCACTTCATGATCTTTAAACAAGATTCTATTACTCCCAAAAGGCTTCTTTGACCTCATAGTCAACCCTTTTCCTTTGATAATCTCACCAATGAGCAAACCGAACCCTAATATACGGTTGAACTTCCCATTCCTTATTTTTGCACCTTTCACAAAGTGTGCAATTCGGCTCAAGACAAGCTTACTCCAATCACCCCTAACAACATTCATGATAGCGTGTACATAACCAATTCTTACGGGTGAAATATCTTCCATGCTATTTAATTTGCACAACACACATTTGTAGAGAATTTTAACAAGCATTTCATACTCCAACTTCAACTCAGATTTTTGACCGGAAAGATTTGGTTCGAGAGAGGCATTCTCATTCCGAATTTCTGTCCAAATTTCCGTATGATCATATAGGTGAACATCTAAGTCCAACAGTGGTTGTTCTGGACTAGATATGGGCAGTCCAAAGGTTGTGTGTAACTCGTGTTCATCAATAGTGATGAGAGTTCCATTCACGGTGGACTCAATGGTCCATCCAACAATCTTGGCATTCATATAAAACTCTGCTACATCTTCATCATAAAATCCAGAATATGAGTAAGAACATAACCTCATTAGATTGCTTTGTTGAAGTGCATTGATGATTCTTTGTGCAAGAGGAGAGTTCTCGGCTTCTTTGAGGAATCCTTGAGGGTCAAAACTTCCTCCGGCCTTGATTCCCACTGCTAGCTTTGCAAGGTTGAGTTGTGTGGTGTGTTCTTCATTTGGTTGTGAGCTTGTATCTCCAATGGTGGCCATAATGCGGTTGATATTTTTAGGAGATTTAAGGGATTGAGAATTTTTGGAAGAAGAGGTTTGTATTTCGGCTATGGAAGATGAAAAGCTTTTGAAAATTTGAGTGTAATGGTGGCTTCTCCAACCGATCGGGTAGAAAGGAGGTGTCTTTACACAAATATCCTCACAATTAAATGTTGACTTTTAGTAAGTGAGGGGTATTTTTGATATTCCAATAGCTTCCAACCTTTGACCTAACTGATAGTTAGTTTAGGTTATATATTCTCCATCCAATTTGTCTGCTGATGTGGCGCCAAAAATTTAGATACTCGGACTGATTTTACCTGAAATAAAATTCAAAGAGCACTAAATCTGTTCGAAAATAATATGTATGTATCTACACGTTTTTATGTAGATAGAAGGGAGAGAAATCTATTCTTTCTAGACTATTTATTGTGCACAACTACCATAAAAAGGTGTTCTCATTTAAGACATTCTATCATCACACCATCTTATCACTCTTAAATGGTAAGATTTGGCATATCTAGATGATTTCTACTTGTACAAATGTATATAGATATACGGTTAGAAAGATATATAAGCACTATGTGCTTTAACACCATTTAATAGATATAGGTGGACATTAAAAAGATGTGACAATTTTTGCATGTGTGACACATAGGCACGAAAATTTAAATCAGATAAAGTGTCGAAATATCAGATGGAAAATTGAGCTTATAAATAGAATAGAGTTTAGAAACTTAGCTCAATTCAATCATGCCCATTTTGTGTCTCAATTTCGAAAATCTTGATTCACACAGAGGCTTTGTGAGAATATCAGCTAATTGATTCTCGGTTGGGATATATTCGATTGATAATTCCTTCTTTTCAACATGATCCCGGATAAAATGATGTCTCACATCAATGTGTTTTGTTCTTGAATGCAACACGGGATTATGTGTTATGGCAATAGCACTTGTATTGTCACACAATATATTGACATTTTCACAATTTACGCCATAATCTTTCAGCTGTTGTTTCATCCAAAGAATTTGCGCACAACAACTTCCAGCAGCTATATATTCAGCTTCGGCTGTACTTGTAGCTATGGAGTTTTGCTTTTTGCTGAACCATGAAACCAACCTTCCCCCTAAGAACTGGCACGTTCCTGAGGTACTTTTGCGATCGATTTTACATCCTGCAAAATCTACATCTGAGAAACCAGTTAGTGTAAAGTTACCTTCTTTGGGATACCATAATCCCACATTGACTGTTCCTTTTAAGTATCGGATGATTTTCTTGGTAGCAAGAAGATGACTCTCTTTTGGCTTTGACTGGAACCTAGCACATACTCCCACTGAGTAAGATATATCTGGTCAGCTTGCAGTGAGGTATAGTAATGATCCAATCATTCCTCGATATTTTGTTTCGTCAACATCCTTGCCTTCATCTTGACCGAATTTCCTTATCAGATCTTTTGTGTACTTGGCCTGATTAATGAATATTCCTTCACTGAGTTGCTTTACTTGTAGTCCAAGAAAGTAATTCAATTCTCCCATCATGCTCATCTCAAACTTATTCTGCATGAGCTTAGAAAATTTCTCACAAAGAATTTTATTAGTACTTCCAAAGATAATATCATCAACATAAATTTGTACTAATAAAATGTGATCATTTTCTTGAATTCTAAATAAGGTTTTATCAACAAGGCCTTTTGTGAAACCACAGTTAATTAGGAACGTTGATAGGGTGTCATACCAAGCTCTCGGTGCTTGTTTTAACCCATATAACGCCTTCTTTAATCTGCAGACCTTATTAATATCACCTTTTACCTCGAAACCGGGAGGTTGCTCAACGTAGACTTCCTCTTCAAGTAATCCGTTTAAAAATGCACTTTTCACGTCCATTTGATAGACAGTGAAATTCTTGTATGCGGCATAAGCTAGAAATATTCTGATGGCTTCTAGTCTTGCAACGGGTGCAAATGTTTCATCGAAATCTATGCCTTCTTCTTGTGAATATCCTTTTGCCACTAAACGTGCTTTATTTCGAATGACGATTCCATCCTCATTAGCTTTATTCCGAAAGACCCATTTTGTTCCAATTACATTGTAATTTTCAGGTCTTGGAACTAATTCCCATACGTCATTTCTTTTAAACTGTTCAAGCTCTTCTTGCATTGCATTGATCCAATCTGGATCACTTAGTGCTTCTTCAATGCTTGTGGGCTCCACCTGAGAAAGAAAACAAGAGAATAAAGAGTTTATACTTGAGGACATTGTTTTTACTCCTTCTCGTGGATCTCCAATCACTAGCTCTGGAGGGTGATTTTTGAGCCATCTCAAGTCAGGTTGTAGATTATGTGAGCTTTCCACGTTTCCCTGTTCAGTAGGTAAATTGGAGGTAGACACATTTTGCTCATCAGATTGATCTCCAATTTGTGCATTGACTTGAGAGTTTTGATTTTCCACGTGTGCATCTTCATTGGCTTCCACGTGTTCTTCACTATTGCAATCAATGTCCAATTGCTCCATACCCTGTACAATTTGATCTTTAAAAGATATGTCAGCATCATTAAATGATTTTTCAACTTGACAAATCTCCTGATCATTTTTGTTGCTTTGGGTTTCCTTTATATGAGCTTCATCAAATGTGACATGAATTGATTCTTCTACCACCATTGATTTCTTGTTCAATACTCTAAATGCTTTACTGGTAGATGAATATCCCAAAATATTCCTTCATCTGCACGCTCATCAAAAGTCTTTAGATATGTTTTACCATTATTAAGAATAAAACATTTGATACCAAAAGTATGGAAATAGTTGAGTTTAGGTTTTCTCCCTTTCCATAATTCGTACGGAGTCTTATTGTAAGACTTATGTATCAAGCTCCGATTTTGTGTGTAGCAAGCGGTGTTGATTGCTTCAGCCTAATATCTTTTAGGTAGCTCGGCTGACGTAATCATCACTCGTGCGGCTTCTTTTAGCGTTCTATTTCTTCTTTCGACTACACCGTTTTGTTGAGGTGTACGTGCGGCAGATAGTTGATGTAGAATTCCTTGGGAATTGCAGTAGGCTTCAATCACTTGATTCACGAACTCAATTCCACGATCCGTTCGGATTTTTGCAATTTTCAAGTCTTTCTCATTTTGTAGTAGCTTCAGTAGCTCTGGCAACTTTTGCTCCACTTCATTTTTCTTTTTGAGAAATATTGTCCATGTGTACCTGGAAAAGTCATCAACAACAACTAGTGTATATTTCTTACCACTTAGACTTGCTGGGTCTACTGGACCAAATAGATCCATGTGTAGTAGACTTAGCGGTCTTGTTGTAGATTCTTGAGCTTTGGATTTGAAAGATGTCTTGACTTGCTTTCCTCTTTGGCAAGCATCACATATTTGATCTTTCTTGTAGACAATGTCGGGCAGACCTTCAACTAATTTGTTTCTTGCTAGCTTGTTGATAGTTTTGAAGTTTAGATGATTCAACTTCTTGTGCCATTCCCAACTTGTTGCGTGTGAGTTGTTTGCTAGTAGACACACTGATTCTTTTGTTGTGTTCCAATCCACAACGTACATATTTTTCTTTCTTATTCCTTCGAGAACAACTTCTCCTGTGGAATTATTTTTCACTTGGCACTTCTCTTTGAAGAATTCTACTAGATATCCTTTGTCACAAAATTGACTTGTACTTAACAAGTTGAATTTTAGACCTTCAACAAAGGATACATCTTCGATTTTCAAACCATTTCGAAATATTGTACCGATTCCTTTTGTTATGCCGTATCGTTCATTTCCACCGAATACAACTTTTGGTCCTTCGATATTTTTAAGATTCACAAGACTTGATTTATTTCCAGTCATGTGTCTAGAACATCCACTATCGAAGTACCAAACTTCCTGCAAATGAATTAAACATTTTTAGGTACCCAACTTGACTTGGGTCCTTGAGTGTTAGTCATTTTTGGTACCCAAATCCACCTTGTACTCACTGATCTAAGTTTAGGTGATTGGTAACCATTAAACACATTATAATCATATTTAATTTTTGAAAACATTTTTTGTGCCGGTTTTTGAAATTGACTCGATTTCTTGGCACGTGGGATATAGATTGTTTGGGCCTGTGATAAGCATTAAATCTGGACTTAGTCCATGGTTTAATATTTCCAAACCAATCTTGTTTAGAGGGATAGAATCTCCCTGCCCCAATCTTCGGATTTCTTCCCATTTTCCTATGAGGACTTTGTGCACTAGACTCATTGGTGTATTTCCATTTAGGAAACAAACTTTTGTCTTTTTAGTGTACTGTTTGGACGAAATATTGTTTCTTTGAGGCTTTGGTCCAACAGTGTTAATTTTGACATCAGTTTGGTAACCAGTTCCTTGTCTCACTGTGCTTTCTTGACCTTTTACAAATTTTACTACTTGAACTTTATTACTTAAGTAGTAGTAGAATTGGTCAATTTCTCGGAGGCTTGAGAACACGATGGATCATAACCAAGTCCGGTTTTATCACTTGAGGGTTTTTGCATATTTACCATTTTGTCCATTATTTTGGATGAATGCGTAAATGTTGCTATAACCTCTCTGAGGTTGTGTTCTCTCACTTCCCTTGATTTACACTCTTCTTGAAGACAAATAATTTTATCTTTCAAGTCTTTCACTTCAAGTAGAGCATTTTGCAATTTTTCATTTAATTGATCTTTTCAAGAATCAGATGATTATTGCGCTCTTTGAGTTGAGAGTGAGTGTCCATTACGGTTTGACATTCTTCCATTAAGTGAAAGAGGACTCTCTAGAAAATGAAGAATTAACAGAGTCATAAGATTTAGATGTTACCTCATTTTCTTCATGTCCATTAGCCATAAGACACATGTCCTCGTGTGGTGTATTGTTGGAGATGCTCATGCAAAACATTGCATTGTCATCCTTTGAGGTGTCACTTTCATCACTTGAAGATTCTTCTGACTCACTTATTTCAAGTGGGTCACTGATGAGTGCTTTTCTTCTTTCTTTTAATCTTTTATCTTTGGGCTTGAATTCTTCCTGTTGAGGGTTAGTAACATTTGTATACTGACTTTTACTTACCTTGGGATATGGACAACTTGCTGCAAAGTGTCCCGGTTTTCTACAGTTGTAACACAAATTTGAATCTTCCTCAATAATTTCTTTCTTCGAATTCTTCGTTGTATTCCATGATTTCCCTTGTGGATTTTTCTTGTAGTTGCTTCTCTTCATGAATTTCCTGAATTTCTTGACAAAGAGAGCAAATTGATCATTAGGCAATAATTCAACATTTTGTACTGACCTTGAGGTTGATGGTTGCTCGGCTATAAGCGCGTTGTTCTTTTCTTCATGATCTTCCTCTAATCTTGATTTCATCTCAAATTCATAAGCTTTTAGATCACTAAAGAGCTTATCGGTTGATAGGGTTTTTAGATCCCTATGATCTCTCATGGCTGTGACCTTCATGTCCCATGTAGATGGTAGACCACGTAGAATTTTGAGTGAGATTTCTTTTTGATTAATATCTTTTCCAAGATCATTAATCTCTCCTAAGATTTTGGCAAATCTGTTTCCATGTCGGTAATATTCTCGCCGTTTAGCATTTTGAAATCCTCGAATTTCTTTAATGCTATAGTGAGCTTATTATCCTTTTCTTGTTCGTCTCCTTCACCAATTTGAATGAGCGTTTCCCAAACTTCCTTTGCGGATTGACACTTTCGAACTTTTGGAAATATCGTGTCATCGATAGATTTAAACAAAATATCCTTGGCAATATTGTCCAAGTTATTTCTTGTTCTATCTTCACGAGACCATTCCACTTTCGGTTTTGGAATGTATTGCGGAGTTCACTTGTTTGTTCGGATGAAGTGTTGACTTGCAAAATCTCAATAGGACCACTCGTAACCACTTCCCACATTTCATCATGTAATGCGGATAAATGTACCTGCATGCGAATTTTCCAATCGTCAAATTTTTCTAGGAAATAATAAATTTTGGGCAAGAGCATTATCTCTTTTCATCATCTTGATTTTTCGAGATCTGTCTAGCAGTCAAAATTGACTCAAATAGACAACCGCTCTGATACCAATTGTTGGTCCCGATAGGGTGGTGAAAGTCTAGAGGGGGGGGGTGAATAGACTTCAAGCTTTTTCAAATTAAATAACTCTTTGGTAACTTCAACTCTAAGTAACAAGTAAATAGAGCAAGTTTGTACTGCACAGCGGAATAATAGTAAAGAGTTATGCCCAACTAGTAAATTAAGTGTGCAGGTATAAGTAAGTTAGGTACAAATGATATGTAAAGTGACAGAGATATCTTGAATATATAAGGAGATGGTTCACTCAATATATAATGACAATATTCAAGATTGTAAATAAATATCGTATCACGTCGAACGTGTGACGAATGTTACATGCAACACGTCAAACTTGCTTAGAATAAATCACTATTTAAGCTCGAGAAGTTTGAGTCACATGCATACGTGAGAACACACTAAACCCGGATGATTAAGATTAACTGTGAATAGTAAACGGGTTAGTCGGATGAGATAGATAGATATAGCAAATAAAGTAAGTGCGGTATGTAAATGAGAGAGGTTTATAGTGGTTCGGAAGTGGCGTAATCTTCCTAGTCCACTTTTCTCCTTTCACGTCTAGGAGAAATTCACTATTTTCCACACACAGTTACAATAGTGAACAAGTGCTACACAGGCACTTCTCCGGATGTCTTGCACACAGCTACACCTGCTCCGAGTGTCTCGCACACAGCTACACTCAACTCCGAGTATTTCGCACACAGCTATACTCAACGCCAACTAAGTGTCTTGCACACAGCTACACTTAGCAACTACGAGTGTTTTTGCACACAGCTACACTCACTAGAGTATTTTGCACACAGCTATACTCTTTCTACAGTTTACAAATACAAGGATTTGTATTTCTCTCTCCAACTAGATTTTGAGACTATTCAGACTAAGTCTCTTTGAATATTTGAGCACTAGCACTTTTGAATTTTGCACTTGTATTCTATCTCGTTTTTCTCTGTTTCTTCTCACG
>NW_017619533.1:0-77500 GCF_001879475.1 Ipomoea nil
TTTTGGTAGATCATTCAAGTCACCAACTTTGGCATTTCAACTCTACCATCTCTCGTGTGGATTCCAAATAAAGAGCTGCACGGTTGTACCAATTTATTTGCTCAATGTTTCCCCCTGCACACACAATATCACGAAAAGAACGGTTAGTGGTATTTGCACTGCTTGATCCTCCTGGACTGCCAGCTTCACCACCACCGAACCAATACTCCAATCCTCCTTTTCTTGGTGCATTTCTTCCAGCAGATCTGCCTCCTCCACCTCTACTACTGCTTGTGCAACATTTGCTAGCCATGGCAGTCATCATCATCTCAATCATGCTCTCCAAATGACTGAATCTCTCTTCCCCCTTTTTGGCGTAATCAAGAAGTGTATGAACCGATTCACGAAGAGATGAATGGATTCGGAAATATTCTCATAAGAACCCCGAAGACAGCCCACTTTGGTGTTAACTGAGATGAGATCCGTGTGGACATCACTAATCTGCTTTTCATGTTGATGAACAACATTAAGAATACCTTGGCTTTGGTTCACGGCAATTGCTTCATTTGCCTTTCCAGAATTCTTGAGGATTTGTGAAAGTTGATATAGAACTCATTGAGTTGCCCTTTGACATTGTTATTCAAACTTCCAACTTGTCTTTCAAGTGCTTGGTGGGTATCAATCAAATGTTGTTGACTTCTCCGATTTTCATCAAAAGATGCTTCGAATTTTCCACCTTGAATATTGACAACTTGATCCACATGAGTGTAGATCCTTGAAACATGTTCTCATTCGGTCAACAAGGCTTAAGACAACTTTCTCCAGATTTTCTAATTTCTCATTTGTAGGTGTGCCATCAAGTTCTTGCTCTTCTCGGGATGAGGGAAAACACCTTGCTCCTTCTTGAGCAAAATCGGCTTCAAGCATGTGAGATTGAGCTTGATTTTCCACTATATTTCCTTCCCTTTCCGGAGTAAGTAACACGTGAGTGTCACCATGTGCACTTTCTGCATTAATAGATTGAATTTCCTCCGTATGTTGACTAGCTTGCATGGCATTTTGGTCTTGACTTATTTCAGTGAGATTTAACACACTCACATCATATAAGCCACTATCCATTAAGTGTACACCATACGTGACATTTTCTTCAACATCCCTTGTCACAAATTCGGCCATATCAACTAAGAAATTTTCTTCAGTAGGCAAATCACCTTGAAAGTGCAGTCAACAGTACCTTCGGCCAATTTGGCTTTCAATTTGTTCACAATGCTCCATTTACCGTAGACAACAAGGTTGCATGGCAAACATCAAAATTGCCAATCCAATTTAGTGAAAACAATTCTTCTTCATGCATACTTGGTCCCTTATTCATCAACTCATCATAAGGACCAAGTCTCCATTTTCTCCAACTTAGGACTCTACGGTATTCATTCACTAATACACAGTCTAATCCTTCAACTTGATGAATCTCCTCATTCAACATTGTTTCCAATTCGGCAATTTGGGAAAAAGGATTTAAGAGACTTTGGCTTGCATTTGGGTTAAGACATGTGGTAGGATTTTGGCTTGTGGTAGGGTTAAGGCTTGAGGTAGGGTTATGGCTTGTGTTTGGATTTTGGCTTGATGTAGGGTTTTCATGGGATTGAGAGGGTAGACCAAGAATTTCTGCAACTGGTCTTTTTCTAGCTGGGATACCTCTCGGCTTCCTCTTTCTTTTGGAATTTAGATCACTAATCACTTCATGATCTTTAAACAAGATTCTATTACTCCCAAAAGGCTTTTTGACCTCATAGTCAACCCTTTTCCTTTGATAATCTCACCAATGAGCAAACCGAACCCTAATATACGGTTGAACTTCCCATTCCTTATTTTTGCACCTTTCACAAAGTGTGCAATTCGGCTCAAGACAAGCTTACTCCAATCACCCCTAACAACATTCATGATAGCACATAACCAATTCTTACGGGTGAAATATCTTCCATGCTATTTAATTTGCACAACACACATTTGTAGAGAATTTTAACAAGCATTTCATACTCCAACTTCAACTCAGATTTTTGACCGGAAAGATTTGGTTCGAGAGAGGCATTCTCATTCCGAATTTCTGTCCAAATTTCCGTATGATCATATAGGTGAACATCTAAGTCCAACAGTGGTTGTTCTGGACTAGATATGGGCAGTCCAAAGGTTGTGTGTAACTCGTGTTCATCAATGGTGATGAGAGTTCCATTCACGGTGGACTCAATGGTCCATCCAACAATCTTGGCATTCATATAAAACTCTGCTACATCTTCATCATAAAATCCAGAATATGAGTAAGAACATAACCTCATTAGATTGCTTTGTTGAAGTGCATTGATGATTCTTTGTGCAAGAGGAGAGTTCTCCGGCTTCTTTGAGGAATCCTTGAGGGTCAAAACTTCCTCCGGCCTTGATCCCACTGCTAGCTTTGCAAGGTTGAGTTGTGTGGTGTGTTCTTCATTTGGTTGTGAGCTTGTATCTCCAATGGTGGCCATAATGCGGTTGATATTTTTAGGAGATTTAAGGGATTGAGAATTTTTGGAAGAAGAGGTTTGTATTTCGGCTATGGAAGATGAAAAGCTTTTGAAAATTTGAGTGTAATGGTGGCTTCTCCAACCGATCGGGTAGAAAGGAGGTGTCTTTACACAAATATCCTCACAATTAAATGTTGACTTTTAGTAAGTGAGGGGTATTTTTGATATTCCAATAGCTTCCAACCTTTGACCTAACTGATAGTTAGTTTAGGTTATATATTCTCCATCCAATTTGTCTGCTGATGTGGCGCCAAAATTTAGATACTCGGACTGATTTTACCTGAAATAAAATTCAAAGAGCACTAAATCTGTTCGAAAATAATATGTATGTATCTACACGTTTTTATGTAGATAGAAGGGAGAGAAATCTATTCTTCTAGACTATTTATTGTGCACAACTACCATAAAAAGGTGTTCTCATTTAAGACATTCTATCATCACACCATCTTATCACTCTTAAATGGTAAGATTTGGCATATCTAGATGATTTCTACTTGTACAAATGTATATAGATATACGGTTAGAAAGATATATAAGCACTATGTGCTTTAACACCATTTAATAGATATAGGTGGACATTAAAAAGATGTGACAATTTTTGCATGTGTGACACATAGGCACGAAAATTTAAATCAGATAAAGTGTCGAAATATCAGATGGAAAATTGAGCTTATAAATAGAATAGAGTTTAGAAACTTAGCTCAATTCAATCATGCCCATTTTGTGTCTCAATTTCGAAAATCTTGATTCACACAGAGGCTTTGTGAGAATATCAGCTAATTGATTCTCGGTTGGGATATATTCGATTGATAATTCCTTCTTTTCAACATGATCCCGGATAAAATGATGTCTCACATCAATGTGTTTTGTTCTTGAATGCAACACGGGATTATGTGTTATGGCAATAGCACTTGTATTGTCACACAATATATTGACATTTTCACAATTTACGCCATAATCTTTCAGCTGTTGTTTCATCCAAAGAATTTGCGCACAACAACTTCCAGCAGCTATATATTCAGCTTCGGCTGTACTTGTAGCTATGGAGTTTTGCTTTTTGCTGAACCATGAAACCAACCTTCCCCCTAAGAACTGGCACGTTCCTGAGGTACTTTTGCGATCGATTTTACATCCTGCAAAATCTACATCTGAGAAACCAGTTAGTGTAAAGTTACCTTCTTTGGGATACCATAATCCCACATTGACTGTTCCTTTTAAGTATCGGATGATTTTCTTGGTAGCAAGAAGATGACTCTCTTTTGGCTTTGACTGGAACCTAGCACATACTCCCACTGAGTAAGATATATCTGGTCAGCTTGCAGTGAGGTATAGTAATGATCCAATCATTCCTCGATATTTTGTTTCGTCAACATCCTTGCCTTCATCTTGACCGAATTTCCTTATCAGATCTTTTGTGTACTTGGCCTGATTAATGAATATTCCTTCACTGAGTTGCTTTACTTGTAGTCCAAGAAAGTAATTCAATTCTCCCATCATGCTCATCTCAAACTTATTCTGCATGAGCTTAGAAAATTTCTCACAAAGAATTTTATTAGTACTTCCAAAGATAATATCATCAACATAAATTTGTACTAATAAAATGTGATCATTTTCTTGAATTCTAAATAAGGTTTTATCAACAAGGCCTTTTGTGAAACCACAGTTAATTAGGAACGTTGATAGGGTGTCATACCAAGCTCTCGGTGCTTGTTTTAACCCATATAACGCCTTCTTTAATCTGCAGACCTTATTAATATCACCTTTTACCTCGAAACCGGGAGGTTGCTCAACGTAGACTTCCTCTTCAAGTAATCCGTTTAAAAATGCACTTTTCACGTCCATTTGATAGACAGTGAAATTCTTGTATGCGGCATAAGCTAGAAATATTCTGATGGCTTCTAGTCTTGCAACGGGTGCAAATGTTTCATCGAAATCTATGCCTTCTTCTTGTGAATATCCTTTTGCCACTAAACGTGCTTTATTTCGAATGACGATTCCATCCTCATTAGCTTTATTCCGAAAGACCCATTTTGTTCCAATTACATTGTAATTTTCAGGTCTTGGAACTAATTCCCATACGTCATTTCTTTTAAACTGTTCAAGCTCTTCTTGCATTGCATTGATCCAATCTGGATCACTTAGTGCTTCTTCAATGCTTGTGGGCTCCACCTGAGAAAGAAAACAAGAGAATAAAGAGTTTATACTTGAGGACATTGTTTTTACTCCTTCTCGTGGATCTCCAATCACTAGCTCTGGAGGGTGATTTTTGAGCCATCTCAAGTCAGGTTGTAGATTATGTGAGCTTTCCACGTTTCCCTGTTCAGTAGGTAAATTGGAGGTAGACACATTTTGCTCATCAGATTGATCTCCAATTTGTGCATTGACTTGAGAGTTTTGATTTTCCACGTGTGCATCTTCATTGGCTTCCACGTGTTCTTCACTATTGCAATCAATGTCCAATTGCTCCATACCCTGTACAATTTGATCTTTAAAAGATATGTCAGCATCATTAAATGATTTTTCAACTTGACAAATCTCCTGATCATTTTTGTTGCTTTGGGTTTCCTTTATATGAGCTTCATCAAATGTGACATGAATTGATTCTTCTACCACCATTGATTTCTTGTTCAATACTCTAAATGCTTTACTGGTAGATGAATATCCCAAAAATATTCCTTCATCTGCACGCTCATCAAAAGTCTTTAGATATGTTTTACCATTATTAAGAATAAAACATTTGATACCAAAAGTATGGAAATAGTTGAGTTTAGGTTTTCTCCCTTTCCATAATTCGTACGGAGTCTTATTGTAAGACTTATGTATCAAGCTCCGATTTTGTGTGTAGCAAGCGGTGTTGATTGCTTCAGCCTAATATCTTTTAGGTAGCTCGGCTGACGTAATCATCACTCGTGCGGCTTCTTTTAGCGTTCTATTTCTTCTTTCGACTACACCGTTTTGTTGAGGTGTACGTGCGGCAGATAGTTGATGTAGAATTCCTTGGGAATTGCAGTAGGCTTCAATCACTTGATTCACGAACTCAATTCCACGATCCGTTCGGATTTTTGCAATTTTCAAGTCTTTCTCATTTTGTAGTAGCTTCAGTAGCTCTGGCAACTTTTGCTCCACTTCATTTTTCTTTTTGAGAAATATTGTCCATGTGTACCTGGAAAAGTCATCAACAACAACTAGTGTATATTTCTTACCACTTAGACTTGCTGGGTCTACTGGACCAAATAGATCCATGTGTAGTAGACTTAGCGGTCTTGTTGTAGATTCTTGAGCTTTGGATTTGAAAGATGTCTTGACTTGCTTTCCTCTTTGGCAAGCATCACATATTTGATCTTTCTTGTAGACAATGTCGGGCAGACCTTCAACTAATTTGTTTCTTGCTAGCTTGTTGATAGTTTTGAAGTTTAGATGATTCAACTTCTTGTGCCATTCCCAACTTGTTGCGTGTGAGTTGTTTGCTAGTAGACACACTGATTCTTTTGTTGTGTTCCAATCCACAACGTACATATTTTTCTTTCTTATTCCTTCGAGAACAACTTCTCCTGTGGAATTATTTTTCACTTGGCACTTCTCTTTGAAGAATTCTACTAGATATCCTTTGTCACAAAATTGACTTGTACTTAACAAGTTGAATTTTAGACCTTCAACAAAGGATACATCTTCGATTTTCAAACCATTTCGAAATATTGTACCGATTCCTTTTGTTATGCCGTATCGTTCATTTCCACCGAATACAACTTTTGGTCCTTCGATATTTTTAAGATTCACAAGACTTGATTTATTTCCAGTCATGTGTCTAGAACATCCACTATCGAAGTACCAAACTTCCTGCAAATGAATTAAACATTTTTAGGTACCCAACTTGACTTGGGTCCTTGAGTGTTAGTCATTTTTGGTACCCAAATCCACCTTGTACTCACTGATCTAAGTTTAGGTGATTGGTAACCATTAAACACATTATAATCATATTTAATTTTTGAAAACATTTTTTGTGCCGGTTTTTGAAAATTGACTCGATTTCTTGGCACGTGGGATATAGATTGTTTGGGCCTGTGATAAGCATTAAATCTGGACTTAGTCCATGGTTTAATATTTCCAAACCAATCTTGTTTAGAGGGATAGAATCTCCCTGCCCCAATCTTCGGATTTCTTCCCATTTTCCTATGAGGACTTTGTGCACTAGACTCATTGGTGTATTTCCATTTAGGAACAAACTTTTGTCTTTTAGTGTACTGTTTGGACGAAATATTGTTTCTTTGAGGCTTTGGTCCAACAGTGTTAATTTTGACATCAGTTTGGTAACCAGTTCCTTGTCTCACTGTGCTTTCTTGACCTTTTACAAATTTTACTACTTGAACTTTATTACTTAAAGTAGTAGTAGAATTGGTCAATTTCTCGGAGGCTTGAGAACACGATAGATCATAACCAAGTCCGGTTTTATCACTTGAGGGTTTTTGCATATTTACCATTTTGTCCATTATTTTGGACGAATGCGTAAATGTTGCTATAACCTCTCTGAGGTTGTGTTCTCTCACTTCCCTTGATTTACACTCTTCTTGAAGACAAATAATTTTATCTTTCAAGTCTTTCATTTCAAGTAGAGCATTTTGCAATTTTTCATTTAATTGATCTTTTTCAAGAATCAGATGATTATTGCGCTCTTTGAGTTGAGAGTGAGTGTCCATTACGGTTTGACATTCTTCCATTAAGTGAAAGAGGGACTCTCTAGAAAATGAAGAATTAACAGAGTCATAAGATTTAGATGTTACCTCATTTTCTTCATGCCCATTAGCCATAAGACACATGTCCTCGTGTGGTGTATTGTTGGAGATGCTCATGCAAAACATTGCATTGTCATCCTTTGAGGTGTCACTTTCATCACTTGAAGATTCTTCTGACTCACTTATTTCAAGTGGATCACTGATGAGTGTTTTTCTTCTTTCTTTTAATCTTTTATCTTTGGGCTTGAATTCTTCCTGTTGAGGGTTAGTAACATTTGTATACTGACTTTTACTTACCTTGGGATATGGACAACTTGCTGCAAAGTGTCCCGGTTTTCTACAGTTGTAACACAAATTTGAATCTTCCTCAATAATTTCTTTCTTCGAATTCTTCGTTGTATTCCATGATTTCCCTTGTGGATTTTTCTTTTAGTTGCTTCTCTTCATGAATTTCCTGAATTTCTTGACAAAGAGAGCAAATTGATCATTAGGCAATAATTCAACATTTTGTACTGACCTTGAGGTTGATGGTTGCTCGGCTATAAGCGCGTTGTTCTTTTCTTCATGATCTTCCTCTAATCTTGATTTCATCTCAAATTCATAAGCTTTTAGATCACTAAAGAGCTTATCGGTTGATAGGGTTTTTAGATCCCTATGATCTCTCATGGCTGTGACCTTCATGTCCCATGTAGATGGTAGACCACGTAGAATTTCGAGTGAGATTTCTTTTTGATTAATATCTTTTCCAAGATCATTAATCTCTCCTAAGATTTTGGCAAATCTCGTTTCCATATCAGTAATATTCTCGCCACTTAGCATTTTGAAATCCTCAAATTTCTTTAATGCTATGGTAAGCTTATTATCCTTTTCTTGTTCGTCTCCTTCGCCAATTTGAATGAGCGTTTCCCAAACTTCCTTTGCGGATTGAAACTTTCGAACTTTTGGAAATATCGTGTCATCGATAGATTTAAACAAAATATCCTTGGCAATATTGTCCAAGTTATTTCTTGTTCTATCTTCACGAGACCATTCCACTTTAGGTTTTGGAATGTATTGCGGAGTCTCACTTGTTTGTTCGGATGAAGTGTTGACTTGCAAAATCTCAATAGGACCACTTGTAACCACTTCCCACATTTCATCATGTAATGCGGATAAATGTACCTGCATGCGAATTTTCCAATCATCAAATTTTTCTAAGGAAAATAATAAATTTTGGGCAAGAGCGTAATCTCTTTTCATCATCTTGATTTTTCGAGATCTGTCTAGCAGTCAAAATTGACTCAAATAGACAACCGCTCTGATACCAATTGTTGGTCCCAATAGGGTGGTGAAAGTCTAGAGGGGGGGGGTGAATAGACTTCCAAGCTTTTTCAGATTAAATAACTCTTTGGTAACTTCAACTCTAAGTAACAAGTAAATAGAGCAAGTTTGTACTGCACAGCGGAATAATAGTAAAGAGTTATGCCCAACTAGTAAATTAAGTGTGCAGGTATAAGTAAGTTAGGTACAAATGATATGTAAAGTAACAGAGATATCTTGAATATATAGAGGAGATGGTTCACTCAATATATAATGACAATATTCAAGATTGTAAATAAATATCGTATCACGTCGAACGTGTGACGAATGTTACATGCAACACGTCAAACTTGCTTAGAATAAATCACTATTTAAGCTCGAGAAGTTTGAGTCACATGCATACGTGAGAACACACTAAACCCGGATGATTAAAATTAACTGTGAATAGTAAACGGGTTAGTCGGATGAGATAGATAGATATAGCAAATAAAGTAAGTGCGGTATGTAAATGAGAGAGGCAATTTATAGTGGTTCGGAAGTGGCGTAATCTTCCTAGTCCACTTTTCTCCTTTCACGTCTAGGAGAAATTCACTATTTTCCACACACAGTTACAATAGTGAACAAGTGCTACACAGGCACTTCCTCCGGATGTCTTGCACACAGCTACACCCTGCTCCGAGTGTCTCGCACACAGCTACACTCAACTCCGAGTATTTCGCACACAGCTATACTCAACGCCAACTAAGTGTCTTGCACACAGCTACACTTAGCAACTACGAGTGTTTTGCACACAGCTACACTCACTAGAGTATTTTGCACACAGCTATACTCTTTCTACAGTTTACAAATACAAGGATTTGTATTTCTCTCTCCAACTAGATTTTGAGACTATTCAGACTAAGTCTCTTTGAATATTTGAGCACTAGCACTTTTGAATTTTGTACTTGTATTCTATCTCGTTTTTCTCTGTTCTTCTCACGCCCTTTGTCTTCAAGTCTTCATGGCTTTTTATACTTAATCAAATATATCCGTTGGAGTGGGATAATTTGATATTTGAATTTTGAATCTTCATAGCCTGATATTGTTGACAGTAGATCTTCAATTTTGATTTGATTTGTCAACTTGCCTGACAAAGTAATTATTTCTAGCACAACTTTGATTTTCTAGTTGTTTCTAAAAATATTACTTTAATTGTCAATTTGAATATCCAACGAATCTTTGAAATAAATTCATCTGATAGAATTTATTTCTAGGATAAGTTTTTATATTCATGCCTTCATAAATATTTTTCCGTTCTGATCAAATGTCTTTCAGGCAATTTTGGAGTCTTGTGGCATGTGGGTGGACTTGGAGTAAATTCCTTCGAATTTATCCAATTTCTGATCATCTTGCTCTTTTGCCACATTGTGCTCCTTTGACTTAAACATCGTGCTCCTTGACTTTGAACATTGTGCTTCTTTCGATACATTGTGCTCTTCTGACAACATTGTGTTTCTTAGACAACATTGTGCTTCTTAGGTGGCATTGTGCTTCTTCGCATTGTGCTCCTTAGCAGCATTGTGCTTCTTAGCAGAATTGGTCACATTGTGCTCCTTTGGTGAGCATCGTGCTCCTTCGGACACATTGTGCTCCTTTAACACACATTGTGCTCTTTTGATAAGCATTGTGCTCCTTTAGCACACATTGTGCTCTTTTGAACACATCGTGCTCCTTTAGCACACATTGTGCTCTTTTGAACACATCGTGCTCCTTTAGCACACATTGTGCTCTTTTGAGCACACATCGAGCTCCTTCAAAAATCTGCCTTATTAAAAATATAGTTCCTTGGGGGGGAATCGATCTCGGGTGTGATCGTTTAGAATAAGGACCTCTACCATTTCACCGTTAAGCTCATCCGATCATTCCTTGCAACGCCATTGCTTTATGCTTCTTTCTCGGATGAATACTCGTAGGGCCAAAATTAATTTCTCAAATTAATTTTGTTCTTCCTATGGTAGATTCCTTCTGATTTCAATATTCTGATTTATGATGCTTGTACTAAAGACTTAAAAACCAAGGGGATCTAAAGATACATTTGGCTCATCAAAACTTACAAAAATATTCCTATCACTATACCAATAGACGGTGGGATGGTTTTGTCACAACGCCGTTATATGCGGGACATTCTAGCTCGTGCAGGTATGACGGACTGCAAACCACTCGCCACCCCGGCTTCACTCACACAGCCTGTGTCTACAACAGCTGATCTGTTTGATAATCCGACCCAATACCGTCGTCTGGCGGGTGCCCTACAATATTTAACTATTACTAGGCCTGATCTTTCTTATGCTGTAAACCGTTTGTGCCAGTTCATGCATGCTCCTACGCAGGAACACTGGAGTCTTCTCAAGCGGGTTCTACGCTATGTTAAAGGCACCCTGGCGTACGGGCTACGGCTAGCTGCTTCACCGTCTACGGATATTCACGCCTACTCGGACTCCGACTGGGCCGGCTGTCCGGTGGATCGCAAGTCCACAAGTGGGTATGCGGTCTTTATTGGCACCAACCTGGTGTCTGGGTATCACGGAAACAACGCACTGTCGCACGTTCATCGACCGAAGCCGAGTACAAAGGCCTTGCTGATGTTGCCGCTGAGGTAACTTGGGTTATCTCCTTACTTCGTGAGCTTGGGCTACACTCCGACCGTCCTGCAACACTTTGGTGCGACAATCTCGGTGCTACCTACCTGTGCGCCAACCCGGTGTTCCATGCCAGGACTAAGCACGTAGAGATTGATTATCACTTCGTACGAGACAAAGTGGCTTCAGGGGCCTTCCAAGTCAATTTCATCTCTACAAAGGACCAAGTCGCAGATATCTTCACCAAGCCACTGCCGGCTCTCCGCTTCACCGGGCTACGTGACAAGCTCAATGTTGTCCCAGTTCAACCTTGTACTTGAGGGGGAGTGTGAGAGATAATAGTTTATTGTTATGTCTATTCCTAGTCTACATGGTTAAGTTACGATAGTTTAGTTGTGTTAGTATATTGTACCTATCCTGTATCAGTTTGAATTGAATAGCAACGTTCATCTAATGGAATATTACATACAACAGCAATTTTATACCATATTTGGAGAGCACGGAACGGAGCAGTGTGGGATGCTATCCTGCCGCGACCAAGGAAGTTATTAGCCATGGCGGCCGCAACAATGCATGCATGGCGCAATGCATGGTCCACCGCTAGTACCACGCCACCGCCATTACCCGACCACCCAGGAGCTGTTGGGGAACCACCGCCGCCGCACGAACACATAGTGGTGCCTTCATTAGAAATAAGCTGCAATAATGTCTGGTGGGGAAGATCCCAATACATAATAGTAGGCTACTGGAACGCAGCAGATGCTAAAGCATGAGCTAAATAATTGTCTGATCTAGGGATAAAATTAAAAGAACAGAAATCAAACGAAGCTGTAATAGACTTGCAGCTATCAATAGCATAGCCAACATACGAACGAACTGTAGATGGTGGTGAGATGAGATATCGTTGTAATGATAGGCAATCTGTGTAGAGATGTACTAATCTTTCGCCCCGGTCCTTCAGCCATGATAATGCTTCCTTGCACGCGAATGCCTCGGCCATGAGTGGTGAAAAACAAACCGGGAGAGGAGCACTGAAAGCCGCTACATATTCTCCATTTGCATCGAGGAGCACCGCCCCTACCGTTGCCATGCCCGAGTCGTGGAGGTAGCCGGCGTCGACTCGGCAATTTCTGGGCAGTGGTACCGCTGAGATGGGAGGCGCGGCGGTTATGTGTTCGTGCGGCGGTGGTGGTTCCCCAACAGCTCCCGGGTGGTCGGGTAATGGTGGTGGCGTGGTACTGGCGGTGGACCGTGCATTGCACCATGCATGCATTGTTGCGGCCGCCATGGCTGCATCGAAGAGCACCGCCCCTACCGTTGCCATGCCCGAGTCGTGGAGGGGAAGAAGAATAAATTAGAGTGCAATTCCATTACCCGCATTCCCATAACTGGCTGCCATACCGAGGCTAAAACATGCCGCATATACTCCATCTTAATTAGCTTCTTAGTCAAGAAACGGCCGACTACCGAGTAGACGACCGCCCCTATGCCCGACGCCGGTTCGAAAGCGTCACCCGCTTCCACGCCGACTTCCTCGCCTTCCAGAACCATATCCTCCCAACGTTCGGTCGCTGCCTCAACTCCATCATCATATCGGCGCTGATTCATGCTTGCCATGCTGCTGGACTGCGTCAACGTCGATCGAAAGTACCGCCAAAAAACGGAGAAACCCTAGTAGGGAGATATTTAGAGAGAAACCCTAATTAGGGAGAATATATATATATATATATATATATATATATATATATATATATATATATATATATATATATATATATATATATATATATATAGTAAATACCCAAAATGGTCCCTCGACTATAGCTAAATTCACAAATTGGTCCTCAACTTTCAATTTTAACCAATTAAGTCCTTAACTTTGCAATTTTGACACGATTTGGTCCTCCATCTATTTGACCATTTGTTGACCGTGATCGACGATCTCCAGAAGAACCTTCAGCTTCGTCGGAGCACGTGGAAGCCTCCAGGATGACGTTGCACCGGTTCGGAAACACGTCGTCTTCTTCGCTCTGGTACGAACTCAACTACATTGAATCCAAAGGGAGGATGAAGAAAGGCGACCGAATTTGGTAGATTGCTTTCGGCAGTGGATTCGAATGTAACAGTACGGTCTGAAAATGCAACCGGAACCTTAAAAAACCGATGATGGACCATGAAAATACATATATATTCTCAAAAATCACAGTCAACAAACGGTCAAATAGACAGAGGACCAAATTGTGTTAAAATTACAAAGTTAAGGACTTAATTGGTTGAAATTGAAAGTTGAGGACTAATTTGTGAATTTAGCTATAGTCGAGGGACCATTTTGGGTATTTATATATATATATATATATATATATATATATATATATATATATATATATATATATATATATATATATATATATATATATACTAGGACTATGTGGTCTAATGGTATTCGGGTTGGACTTCGATTTCGAAGGTTGTGAGTTCAAGCCTCAGTGGAGGTGTTATTAGCTTTTTGTGTTTCAATAGGATGAGAAAGTATATGAACAGATACTACATTGTAATAACAGATACTACATTGTAATAGAGCTAGTAGCATTCAAATATATATATATATTAAAATTAAAATATATATATATTATAACAGAAGTGATTGTGAGATTTTCCCACCCAAATTCATGGACAATTTAGTAATATCAACATCATTAGACAAAAGTGTCATTTAGGATTAATATTTAAAGACTTCAAATAAATGATTACACTTTCTTTTCAAAAAATCATACAAATTTATAATTCTCACATTTTCCACCTATAAATACAATAGATTGGTAATTAAATAAATCATAATTCTTCATTTTCAACTTCTTCATTTTTCGTTCATTTTCCTTTTCTTCGATCTATGTTTTCTTTTGCTTCTTTTTTTTTTAAATCATGTTTTCATTCATTTTTTTTTTTTGGTAATCTCAATCATAATTCTTCATTTTCCTCTTTTTCAGTTTCCGTGCGTTTTCCTCTTCTTCGACATGTGTGTTCTCATTCGCTTTTTTATTTTTTGGACAATCCCGATCATAATTCTTCATTTTCATCTTCTTCATTTTTTTTGTCACTTTCCTCTTCTTTGATATGTGTTTGTTTGCCTTCCTTA
Organism: Ipomoea nil; assembly: GCF_001879475.1. NCBI lineage: Eukaryota > Viridiplantae > Streptophyta > Magnoliopsida > Solanales > Convolvulaceae > Ipomoea > Ipomoea nil. The sequence goes on from NW_017619533.1 coordinate 14,318, forward strand.
TCATGATTTCATTCATTTGTTTTAGGTGATCCAATGATAAAGTAGAAATTGAAGATACATTTATTTTGAAATTTGATAGATCTGGAGTTCTCAAAATATTTTTTTTCGTGGGGGTTAAGGATTTCAATGGTTAATGAATTGTTTGTGTTTTGCGGCAAGTTGGAGGGATCTGTGATGGGGATGTCGCATCTGAGAATGGGTTCAAGTGCGGGTACAACTGCACATGCAACCCTTGCAATTGCAAGTGATGCGAAATCCAATGGCAAGAAAAAATAAAGCAGAGACGAGTCTATATTTAATTTGCGTTGAAAACTCATCTTAAAATTATTTCAAAGACTTTATTGTGTACGTAGTTCGTGCAGTGAAAAGATTAAGGATTAATTATCTACTTTGTAATAAGACAAGTGGATCGTAATATATATATATATATATATATATATATATATATATATATATATATATATATATATATATATATATATATATATATATATATATATATATAGTAGTGTCGTCTAACAACTTAATGGGGAAACTCCTTTGTTATCTTATTCTAGGAGTGTAAATGAGCCGAGCAGCTCACGAGCCGCTTGCGAGCGGCTCGGTCAAAGCTCGGCTCGAGCTCGGTCAATATCGAGCTCGAGTCGAGCTCGAGCGGCTCGTTTAGTAATCGAGCTCGCGCCGAGCCTAGATATTCTAGGCTCGTGGCTCGTCGAGCCGCTCGCGACCCATATAATATATATATATATATATATATATATATATATATATATATATATATATATATATATAATGATATAATATAATATAATAATAATATATATAAATAACAATTAGAAATTAGAATTTTCAACTCAAAATCCCTAAAAGATTTCTATTATTTATGTATGGATAAAACAAATTAGTTTGAATTTTAAACCAAAAGTATTAAATATGTCAAATTCAATATCAAAATCGAGCTCAAGTTCGAGCTCGAACAATAGAGCTGCTCGAGCTCCGAGCTCGAGCTCGAGCTCGAACTCGAGTCGAGCCTCCATTAACAAGCACGAGCTCAAGCCTACCCAGGCTCGAGCTCGGCTCGGCTCGGCTCGTTTACACCCGTATCTTATTCTAAAGTTTTCTCTTATTTCTACAGATGATTCTTCTTAGTAGAACAAACTGAATATTCATTTCAATATAAACAATTTTTATTTTATATATATATATATATATATATATATATATATATATATATATATATATATATATATATATATATATATGAACTAATGTATAATATTATTATAATTAATGAATTAATTCTGTTAGAAGCAAAGTAGGAAGGGGGCAAGTTTTTCCAATTGCAGTAGTAATACTCTTTAACTCATTACCGAAAACAATAGATGGAAGAGACTTAGACTTGGTGAAATGAGAAAATAAAGATGAGATAGGCTCAGAGGCACCTGAATCGATTAGATTGTGATACAAGGCAGTATGAGCTCCTTTAGTGTAGGCTGAAAGAGTGACACCGAGAGCCTTGGCATTGGTTTTAAATCGAATAAACTCTTCATATTCAGTAGCAGAATGTAAGTGTGTATGTATGTATGTAAACTAAGGTATAATATTATTATAATTAATGAATTAATTGTGAGAAGCAAAGTAGGAATGGGGGAAGTTTTTCCAATTGCAGTAGTACTTTTTGACCTATTACCGAAAATAATAAATGGAAGAGACTTAGACTTGGTGAAATGAGAAAATAAAGAAGAGATACGCTCAAAGGCACCTGAATCGATAACTCATGGTCCGCTCAGGCTAGATTGTGTTACAAGGACAGTATGAGCTCCTTTAGTGTAGGCTGCAAGAGTGACACCGGGAGCCTTGGCATTGGTTTTAAATTGAACAAACTCTTCATATTCAGTAGCAGAATGTATGTATGTATGTAAACTAATGTATAATATATATTATTATAATTAATGAATTAATTCTGTGAGAAGCAAAGTAGGAAGGGAGGAAGTTTTTTCAATTGCAGTAGTAGTACTTTTTGACCCATTGCCGAAAACAATAGATAGAAGAGACTTAGACTTGGTGAAATGAGAAAATAAAGATGACATGCTCAGAGGCGCACCTGAATCGATAACTCATGGTCCGGGTAGGCTAGATTGTGTTACAAGGGCAGTATGAGCTCCTTTAGTATAGGCTGCAAGAGTGACACCGCGAGCCTTGGCATTGGTTTTAAATCGAACAAACTCTTCATATTCAGCAGCGGAAATGGTTCGAGAATTTTGTTCTCCGAGTTGAGATTAAGATTGAACAACACTTGACTGGGTTAACACCAGTTTCCCATGAAGTTTCCAACATCGGTCCTGTATGTGTCCAAGTTTATTACAATAATCACAAAATCTAGTGTTTTTCTGTTCAACACGATCTTTAGTTCGTCCACATCCTCCTGTGTTACTAGAGCTGATTGTTCGGGAGTAGATGTGTGAACAATAGGAATGGAGGTTACCTACAAGAGATGTTTGAACAATTCGGTTGGCCCTAGAACAATGTTACTTCCAAGAATTTGATTCTAGGTACTTTCAAATTCTGGACCTAATTTGGTTAAGAAAAGTACTACAAAGAATTTTTCTCGTTGGGTAAGTTGTTCTGCAGGTGTACGGTCAATAGGCATGAGTGTACTAAACTCAGTTATCAAACTTTGGATTTTGCCAAGAAAAGTTTCCATACCAATACCATCTTTCTTCAAGTTAACTAAATTAGCAACAACATTGTAGAATTGAGAGACATCATTAGTGTATAAAGATTTAGCTTGATTTCATACCTCCACACATGTCAGGGCTTGAAGAGAGGCAACAATTGTGGAGAAAGAGACTGCCAAAGGAGGCTACATAGCTGAGCATCTAACCTTTGCCAAATTGCCATTTCATTTTCTGATATTTCATCTACTCACTTTTGTAAGTGGGTACTGGGTAGCAACTCTTTGGCCTATAAACCATAACTCAATGGCATCAGACCAAAATTGGTAATTTTGAGACCCACATAATTTTTTGGAAGTAATCACCAGCTTCCAAACAAATTAGGCACATAAATAGAGTCGAAACAGTAGGCATAAAACTGGCAAGAGAAAGAAGCGTACCAATATTAACAAAATTTCTATCAAAGGACATTGTTACCAAAAAGAAAATGGATTGCACAGATGGAGTCGCAGATAACCAACGGGAAGATATGAAAACTATCGTCGAAAAATTCTGTCGCAGATGGTCACACGCGACGGCGCGTGAGATCGGAGGGCCGTCGAAAAATTCTGCCGCAGATGGTCACACGCGACGGCGCGTGAGATCGGAGGGCCGACGATTGTGCCAGCGCATGAAAGTCAGTGAAGGCGTTTACTGGGTCAGGCTCGCCAAAGATTGTAGAAGGGATGGGTTACACCAATTTGACAAAAACTCTTACTAATAGCAAGTAATTTGAGAAAATAGTTTTAAATGAACAATAACTTTTACTGTTCACGAAAAAAAACTTTAAAATTTTTAATTGGCTTCTGATACCATGTTAAGAAAGATTTAAAAGAATCTGATGTGTTACTTCATTTTCTCAATGGAGAGACAATAGGCAAGGCATATATATACAAACTCAAAAGACACAATCCTACAAACACAACTTCAAGAATCAAGAGTATATACCTACAACCTCCGTAAGTACAAACAGTGTTCGATTTTTTTTTAAGTTTCTGCAATACCATAAATAGTTTCGTTCTTTCAAAATAGAAAGTGAATGGGACAATATGACAATCAAATTTCCATAGCTTGTTCGCCTACGTCTATTGAAAATGTCAATATCTATTTCATTTTATTTTTTGTGCAAAACCATAAATTGCCAATATTTCATGATTGGAAACATTCATTCATATGAAGAAACTATCTGTTCTGGTTTAACTATCATCAGTTTAACTCCAGATGAGCTAAGACTTGAAGAAACCCAAATCCCATTATGCATAGAAGAAAATGGATACCAAATGAGCAAGTATTATTGTGTTTTCCATCATTTAGGTCCTGTAGCAATGTGATTTTCCAGGAGTCAAGGGGGCAAAAAAGAAAGGAAAATACTAGTACACAGAGATATGGCTCCAAGACAACAAACATGATATGAAAATAAACAGGAAACAAAATTAAGACTTAGACCTGGAAGCCAAACCAGTTTCAACTTTCTTGACTTCAAAGATGAGCATCCTCCACATCTTCAAAACAAACATTTCGGCTTCTTCATCTAATATTGCTTGCAGTCTCTCCAGCATCTCAGCCGCCTTCACGTGTTCTTGAGTGCTGGAGACTATATAGTCTACCAATGTGGGTTCCTCCTCTCCCAGAAATTCTGTAATCTTCTTAGCAATCCATGGCCTCATTCTCTCATGCAGTTCATTCTGTGAAGTGAGAACGAATGATAACACTTTCAATTAGATAAAATACAAGTTGCTAAAATTGTGAAATGCAATATGAACTGTAAGAGTTTTAAGAATAAATCATTTCTAGTCTAGTATATATAAAAACAAAAAACAAAAAACAAAAAAGTGGCAGGATTGAGGGATAGGAGATAAAAATGTCTTCTATTACAATAGGAGATAATCACTTTCTTCCTGTCAAAATTTATATTGTAGGCAGATTATTAGAATTAAGTATTTCTACTAGAACCTTAGACAATGGAACTAGCAAAAAAATGTCCAGCAGTGCATTTTCAATGATGAGGCTGAAGCTATAAAGCTTGAAAAAGACAGATAAAATTTGCCACTCCAAAAAAGAAGGAAAAAGCAAGTTCAGAAAAGAGCCCCATGAAATGTTGAGATGAGTGATGAGCAATGATAAAAGGTCAAAACCAATATACAAGGTTACAGCCTCATAGAAGCTAATATAAAAAGATGTATAAAAAACCTTACCTCTTTTCACAACAGAGGTTTCAAGAACTTGGACACATGATGTTATGACATACAAGGTTACAGCCTCATAGAAGCTATATACAAAGATGTATAAAACCTTGCCTCTCTCTTCAGAGGTTTCAAGAACTTGGACCCATGATGTTATGACAACAGATCAACAATTAGCCATTAACCACTCCATACTTCATATGATAAGAAATGTTCTTGTGGTGAAAACAAGAAGCCTCAAAGATATCTTCCAGAATACCAGAGGAAGAGAAAATTACATCTTGTTTTCACCTTAAAACATTATCAATTCTACATTTCTTGGAAGGGATGTTATCCCACTTGAAAACCAACCAACTATATATATGCACTTATAGCCATGTCAAACTTAAGAGGGGTGGGCCAATCGCCCTCCCCATGGTAAGGTGGCAATTTTTTTTTGGCTAAAAACCTTCACCTAGCAAGCTAAAGACATACTGTGCCTGTTTGGTAAAGCTTATAATTATGAGTTGCGAAAAACCTATTACATAACGCAACTTAAGGATTACTTATTTCTAGCAACAAACATACTGACAAGTATTAGTCCTATATTATTTGTTAAAACTCAACAAGACAGTTGTAAATTCACAATAGAACATATAGGGAAGAGTTTCATATCTCACCTTGTCATAGATAGCCCAATTTATCTCGTACGAAAACAACTCATTTTTAGTCTTTGGAATCATATCGATCAGTTGTTTTGCATCTAAAAGCTTCTGATTATCTGGAGTCCGCGTTTTTTCAGGCCTATGTTCCCGAGCTCGGTCATGGTCAACATTTTCCTTTCGGCTCTCTTCATCATGCCTTTCACGTTCCCGATGACTAGATCTTTCATGAGACCTTCTGCTTCTATCCTTTTCTGCATCCAGCCTATCCTCTTTAGAGTTAACATTAGAAATACGTTTTGCAGTTTCTATTGCTGTAGTTGAGATCAAATAGGGTGCTTCAGAAATGGAAGGATGGACAACCGGCTCTTCTATTGAGTAATCAATTGGAACAAGTGGTCTCATTTTCTTCTCTTTTTGCATGTCCTCATCCTCATCCTCATTAAATACTGAAGGAACAGCAGCTCTTTTTCCTGACCCTTGTAGGCCAAATCCCAACTTTTTAGCTGGGGCATTGCTATTTTGCCTTGTATCTGATGCAGCAGTAGCTGCCCACATTGATTCATCACCAATACTATTATGTGCAAGTGCTTCACCTGTCATTTACAGACAAAATCACTTTAGAAAAAGATGGGAGGAAGACCCTAATATATCTGTAAATTTCATAAAAGAACAAGGAAAAGAGCAATTACTGTGACTCAAATTCAGATCAGAAGTGATCACAACACTCTTATCTTCGCGATTGTTTTTCTCAGGTGAAACAGCCCTGTCATGTCCATTAGCTACATGACCAGATAGGATTCTTAATGCCTCCTCTTGCTCTTTCTTTCGCTGTTGTTCATCATCCCTCTGTTTAGCCTCAGCAATCTCTTCTTCTTCTTTCAATCTGTCGGCCAAGTCATCTTCTTTTTCTCTGTGTCTCCTTTTTCTCTCCTCATCACTACTTCTGTATTTCCTCCTTTTGTAACCATCATCACCATCATGTTCTTGTTCCATTATTTCCAACTTGCGCTCATGTGCCCTTTCTTTCTCTCTTTCCCGCTCTCTTTTCCTCCAATGCTCTTTCTCCCTTTCTCTAGACTCCCATTCCTTTTCTCGTACCTTATACCTACGCTCATCGTCCCGAATTTTGTACTCTCTCTCCTTTTCTCTCTTAGCCCGCTCTTGCTCCCGTTCTCTCTCATATCTTTCAAGCTCTCTTTCCTTCTCCCTCTTTATGTCTCGGTCCCGGTCTCTACTGCTCCTATCATGCCTTCTACGATCAGGAGAGCTTGTTCCTTCTCTATCATGCTCACTTGATGGCTTACTTTCGCTTGTCAAGTCATCTTCATTTTTTACTTCTGATGCATTAGCAAAAATACATTACGACATGCAATGAAATGATTTTTAAATCACTACATCATTACAAGTAATATGAAGCTACCTCAGGTAGGTCTGGTCTTAAAAGAAAAGGGCATAGCAGAGAAGGGTTTGAACTGAAAATGATAATGCCACAAAACTCACCATTTTTTACTGCATCTGCATCTGATTCCCCATCTTTTGACCTAGAATGGTTTTCCACATTCAAGTTGCCACCAGCATCAGTAGGTAATAACTGAGGGGGCGGAGGTGGTGGCGGCAATGGTTTATTCTTTATCCTTTCCTTTATCATGTCTGTAAGCTTCTCCGAGGCCTCCTGGTCAGCTTGCCTATCTTCATCAGTAACAAGGCCAAAGGTGCTGGTATCATGGTTTTCTTTATTTTCCTTCTCATTATCTTTATTTGAGTCTTCTGGGGTGGGCTCTGGGTGTTCTGAGGCGGTCTTTGAAGCTTCACTTTTTTCAGCATCTGACACATTTTCTTCCCCTTTGTCAGCCCCTCCAGTATCCTCCTGATCTTTGGGTTTAGTTGAGCTTTCTATTTTCTTTTTAACATATTGTTCAAGATATTTCTTAGTTGCTTGATTGACATTCAACTGAAAATTTACAAAGGTAACCAAATTAGCAATGAAACTCACTCACTTTATGACAGCAAATATGTTGAGGAATTAGTAGAAAGTACAGAATGATTTTTAGCAACACAAAATACTAGGTGTAGCTGTGTTGTCTTCATGAGAACTAATATAGTAATATTAGGTACTTGGTTGGCCAATCAGATGTCTTCTTTAAGACATTTCTAGAAAGTCTTAATTTGGAGCTTCTAAAACGAGGATTTATCGCTCTCAAAAAAAAAAAAAAAAAACGAGGATTTATCTTTTATCTGAGCTAAAAACGCTTTTCATATTTTTACTGCTTCACCCAGCTTATTTTGGAGCTTATCCGGTCCAAAAAGAAGAAGTTCCAAATACGCTGGGCTAAACAAGCATTAGATATTCATATACATTTATACAAAAGCAACAGATATATTGACAAAGGAGTATGGATAACATCAATATGTGTGTGCATGCACACACGTGTTACGTGTATAGAAACCGAGAAAATGTCTTACCATCAATTCTTGCCCATCAATACTTAATTTGCTAAGCAATCGCAATGCACGAAGAACACCTTCAGCAGACTCAAATTCACACAATCCGAAACCTTTTAATGTTCCATTTGTAGGATCTTGAACACGCTTCCAACTTTTTACAGGCCCACAGAGCTTTAAAATTGAACAAAATTCAGAACCCAAAGCATCATTCCCATTGACATGTATAGCAGGCAACACATTGTAAGTTTAAACTCCAGAGAATATAAAGAAGTAATAAACATACAGATTTAAAAAATTCAAAACTAATAGGAGATATATATATATATATATATATATATATATATAGAGAGAGAGAGAGAGAGAGAGAAATCACACCTGCAATAGAGAAAGCATGAAATCATTTTCTACAGTTGGAGATATCTTGCCAACATAAACTGTTATATGAGTTTTCTCTGTTTGTGTAACAAGTGGAGAGGGAGCCGGCCTAATAACAGGAGGAATGATTGGACCACGAATGACAGGAACTGGCGGGCGCATCAAGGGAGGAACAATGCCTACACCTATCGGTGGGCGAGGAGGGTATATTTGCCGGACCATTGGGTATGGTGAGGGATAACGAAGAATTCCTGCAAAAATCAACGAAGAATTCTATGCAAATTTATCAGTGCATGCTCATATTGAAAGCTTGAACAAGTTGTAAGTATAATAGGCATAAAAATTTCCACAATAAACTAATACTGTTACCAAACATTACAAGCAATAAGAGATGGCACCATAGGCATGACAACACTCACCAGCTGAACAACAAATAACCTGAACATCAAGAGAATAATATCGAATTTATAAAACATGAATATGTGAGCTGGACTTACCTTATGCTTATACTTGACAAAAATGGCTTCTCAAACTATCCAAAATCCCATGCATGCAAAGTGAGGATTTGATAAGAGTAAGATGAGACCCTGATTTTCAGTGTCTCACTATCAATTCCACTGATGCAGTGATGACACAATATTATATTATGTTCTAATATGGAACATATCAACCATTAACATCCTTGTGTACAGCATAAGGAATGCAAGAAATACAATTTAGGTAGGCAAAATTGAAAGGATTGTGATACCTTGGGATAAAAAGGCAATGAGCACTCAGTTGTTAACATGGTCCTCTGCTGGCATATCAAGAATCAATATCCCACCAAAGGGAAAGAATCCTTATTACTACAAATAAGCCTACTAAATGAGCACTGCACAATCAGACATTACATAGCATGGGAAAGTGACAGGCATATTTTTACAGCCTGGGTACTGAATTTTCAAGCTTTAATTCCTATGAAGTTCATGCAACAACTTAAAAGGAAGCTAAGCAGTTGTTTGCATACCAAAAATTTAGTAGTGGGGTAGTCAGTGGTCTCTAAAGAACTGCAATATGAAGCCATCCGACTTCTATCACCAAATCAATCCAAACACTGTAGGAGAAAACATCCTGTCATTGAGGCCCCTAATCCAACTAACACAAGTCTGCCCCACAACTCCTCTCAACCATATTAATTTTATTTTTTTACTTATTCACGCCATGAAAAATAACTTTTTAAATCACATAAGCCCTCGAGAAAGTAAAATTTGCATTCTTGATTTCTTGTGCTCCTAAAAGTAAAGATCTTTTGACCCATACTGATAGAAGAATCTTATTTTTCTCATCATTAGTCAATAGTATATGCACAGAACATTAAAACATGCGAAATTTCAAAAACACACGGTCTTATTCATACACAAATAATAGACAGTCAAAAGAGAGAACCCCACCTGGAGGATGGGCGCCACCTTGGTGAAGAGGCTGAGGCATGCCTGGATAACCATTCGGTATTGGAGCATAGGGTCTCAATGGCTGCCCTGGCATCGCAAAAGGCGGCTGAACATAACCCATCGGAACCCCAGCACCGGCAGCCGGAGCCCCCGGAGGAGGTGCAATCATAACCGGCGACACGGAGCTGACTCCAGGGGGCGGAATCCCAGGCGTGGTCTGATAGTTCGGAGTTTGCTGCAAGCCAGGGGTAGGGATAGGCGAGAATTGAGGAGCAGTACCGGGTACCGGAGCAGGCGGCGTCGCCGGGCGGAAAGTGGGGGCAGGGAAAGGCTGGATCGACGGCGGAGAGATTAGAGAGGGCGGCGGCGGAGTGCTAGGGTTAGCGTTTGGCGGCGGAAATAATGATGAAGGTGCGGGAGGCGTTGGTTCGGTAGAGGTAGAGGGATCGGGCTGAGGTTTCGGGTCAATGGAATCGGTTTCTCGTTGAGGATTGGAATCAGTGGGATCTTGAGGAGGAGTTGCGTCCGCCATTGTTAGATAGAGAGCTCCTCGACTTGAGTTATTTCTGCGCTGTGGTGAATTTTAGGATTAAGCCCTCGAAGATACCTCTTTTTATTTGTCCCACAACGATTGGTAAAAACGCCTAATAAAACTTCTAACATAGCTTCTCTGGGCTAACGTGGTTTTTATTTATTTATTTATTTATTTATTATTTATTGATAATATAGATCAATTTTATATATATTACTGTAGTATTTTCACCCATGCGATGCACGGAAAATTTGTTATAATATTTTAAGAATATTTGTATCGATATATAATTATGTAAATTATAGCATTGAATATTATATAATGCAATTGAAGAATTGAGTTGTATCGACTGTATTTTCTGATGTTATCATTACTTGAATTCGAGCAAATAATTGTCCAATTAATAGCCATTGCGTAGATGTACGCATCCGGTGCTAAAACTTTAGAGATTTTATATATCAGTGTTTATGATTTATATTAAGTGGCAAATTTGCTCGTTGTCTAGCAACCCAGTTATATAAATCATTTGCTATGGAAGATATATTTCTATGTAGATATATACCAATTTTGTCATCTTCGCATAAAAAGAAAACATAATATCACTGGTTGAAATTATACATTATTGAAAACCTCTTTGTAGACGACATTAGTAGTAGCAACAGAATCTTGTCCACCCTCGTCTAGGATTAACACCTTCATACCATCATGCTGGGTGACTCAGGAAAAAGCCACATAAAATTGACCATTGTCCATTGCATTACGATTTTCTCTGAGAAATAAATGAGCTCGGATCTATATGTACTCCATATAATACATATACTATAGTTAATCCGTTTTCTTTTTTAAATAGTTATTCGGGGATCATTTAGAATTTTGAGTCAAATAGTATTATTCATTTCCTTAGCTTTTTCAATTGGCCTAATTTATTTGCTATTTTTAATCATAGTCAATTATTTTTTTTAATACATATCAATCAATTAGTTAATTATTAATAACAGATTTTTTTTTTAATATTTTCAGTCAGTTATTAATTATAGATTCTTTTTCCAATTTACATATACTATTGTTAATCCGTTTCCTTTTCGAAATAGTTAATCCGGATTATTTTTAATTTTCTATCAATTATTAATATTCATTTCTTTTTTAATTGACATATAATTAACATAGTCATGCAATAACGTAGTAACAATCTTCTTTGTGCAAAGTATTCTCAAAATAGTTGTACTCATTGCATAACTATATTTCATATAAAAATCAATAAGTTCAGAACCATATGTATCCCATATAATACCTATATTATAGTTAATACATTTTCTGTTCAAAATAGTTAATCGGAGATCATTTTTAATTTCCAGCCAATTATTAATATCAATTCATTTCCTTTTTTAATTGGCATAATTTTTGTGCCATTTTTTTATCTCAGTCAATTATTATTGTGTTATTACATGTCAATTAATTAATTATTAATAATAGATTATTTTTTAATATTTTCAGTCAATTATTAATAACATATTCATTTTCCAATTTATCTATACTATTATTTGGGCGGTTTAGTAATTTCCTTTTTCCATTTGAATCAATTTGTGATCATTTTTAATCAAGTATTAATATTCATTTTCATTTCTAATTGCTTAATTTTCGTACCATTTTTATTCTCAGTTAATTATTATTTTTAATACTAATTAATTAGTTAATTATTAATAACATATTTATGTTTAATATTTTCATTCAATTATTAATAACAAATACTTTTTCCAATTTACCTATACTATAGTTAACCCGTTTCCTTTTCGAAATAGATAATATGGGGATCATTTTAAATTTTCAGACAATTATTAATATTCATTTTCTTTTTCAATTTGCCTAATTTCTGTGTCATTTATATTCTCAGTCAATTATTTTTTGTAATACATATCAATTAGTTAATTATTAATAACATATTATTTTTTTTTTAATATTTTAAGTTAAATATTAATAATATCATTTTCCAATTTACATATACTATTGTTTAGACGGTTTGGTCATTTCCTTTTTCATTTCGGTTAATTTGAGACCATTTTTTTTTAATTTTCAATCAATTATTAATATTCACTTCATCTTTCAATGAGTTAATTCCAGCAATGGTCCCCCGAGTATTGTGATTTTCCACAATTCGTCCTTGACTTTTAATTTGGACAATTTAATCACCTGACTATTAAAATCTTTCCAATTGCGGTCCTTCCGTTAAATCTTGGTTAATGGGACGTCAAAACAAGGGGTAAAAAGCGTCCTTTCCCTCCTAAGGGTATATTTTATCTTCATCTTCATTCCCCCAATGTTGTATCAGGCATATATAAAACAGAGCACAAGTATATGAATAAAATAAATTTCGAGATTCCTGAGTGTTGCTTTTGGGTGTTCCCGGCGTAACAACAGTCGACCAACCTGTTGTCGCTTGGTCTTGGGAAACTCTCCGGCGGTATGCTTGCCGATGAAGCGCGTGTATTCTCGACCGTTAAGGAAGTAGTGGTCGCCGCCATTAATGCAGAAGCTCGCATGGGTGCTTCCCTCATTCGTCTCTTCTTCCATGACTACTTTGTTGATGTATGCAAATTATTTTAATTTGTACCTTTACTGCATTGGGAAAGAAACAGACTGATATTAATGTATTTATCTTCTCCCAGAAGATATTATCTGCAAGGTTGTGATGTACCTTCACCGGAGAACAGACCGTCGGTGGTAATAATATACGCTGAGTAAGGCTGTAAGGGAAAGGACAATTTTAACCCTCAAATAGACGCCAACTTAACCTTATATTAACGGAATGACCTCAATTGGAAAGAATTTTATAGTCGGGTGGTTAAACTGTCCAAATTAAAAGTCGAGGATCAATTGTGGAAAATCATCATACTCGGGGGACTATTACTGGAATTAACTCTCTTTCAATTCACCTAATTTCCGTGTAATTTTTATTCTCAGTCAATTAATCTTTTTTACATATCAATTAGTCAATTAGTTAATTATTACTAACATATTCTTTTTTTAAATATTTCTAGTAAATTATTAATAACAAAATACTTTACCAATTTACATATACTATTGTTTGGGCAGTCTGACCATTTTTTTTTTTTTTTTGCATTTAAGTTAGTTTGGTATCATTATTAATTTTCAGTCAATTATTAATATTCATTTCCTATTTCAAATGACCTAAATTCTGTGCCGTTTTTATTCTCAATTAATAATTAATTTTTGTGATATTTTTTTTTAAACTATAATTTCGCATATGAACATGGTATGAATAAATAAATAAAACAAATACATATTCAAAATAATGTAAAACCATGCAATCTTGCAAATTTAAACAAAATACAAAAATTTAAAATTATATAAATATAAAATAAAATAAAAATATTGAAATGGCCATGGACAAATGCCTGTAAAATGTCAACCATCAATCATAGGAAGAATGTTTAATCCTGAAAGGCATAAATGGCTAGGCTCTCAACACGAAAACATTTTATTAATAATTTTCAATCCAACTTCTCAACATTCACAGCTTTTAACAAATCTACCATCCTTTGCATCACATTGCTTGTTTCACACCGAAGTTCCAATAGGACTTTCAGCCACATCTCCATCCATAAAGTCCTAAAAGGCAGGAAAAGTCAAATAACTAAATAAAGTTATACAAAAAGAAAAAAATGTTAGTGGCAAATAAGTAATCACAAATGTAAACAATACTGCACCTCATCAAAGAAATCATAATCTTCCTTGTTACAAACATGCCTAGGAAAAATTGCATCATTGAATTTTCTCACAACTGTGTTAAAATAGAACTTCAAAAAATTAGCAATCACAAAAAACTCTTTATACAAAAAAACTCAGCCTTCTTTAAATCGTTCCGAATACTTTTGAACATAATCTTTAGGAATATGCGCATGAAGAAAAGTTTCCTGAAATTGAAGTGTTACAAAAAAATATAGTAAAAAACCATATGCATAAACAAAACATTTTGAATTAAAAATATTCAAACTATAATACAAAAAATACAATGCCCCTTCATCATAAAATATGCACTCTATAGACTTCACTGTTTCAACACCTCTTCTCTCTAAATCTTATAAATACGCACCACTCTAACTTTTATTGCATTCCACTGTTCTTAGGATAAATTTATACTTTAAATTCATAATTTCTAAACCGTAGATTTATAATTTAAATACAATAGATTCATAATTTCTTTCCACCAAAAAAAATATTCATAATTTCTTTCCACCAAAAAAAATATTCATAATTTCTATACTATAGATTCATAATATCTGTACTGTAAATTCATAATTTCTGTACTGTAAATTCATAATTTCTAAACTGTATAGTTATCAAATTATGAACATATAATTATCTGATTTGTGAAAACAGAGTTCAACAATTGAAATCTGAAGTATAAATTTTATGAATCTACAGTATAGAAATTATGGATCTACAGTATAGAAATTATGAATCTACAGTATAGAAATTATAGATATGGAACCGTGCCCAACTTGTAAGGTGGGCACGTGTTCACAGCATAATTTGCCTATGGTAACCCCTCCTTTGTTTAGCGGAGTATCATGGAAGCCCAAGGTGTTATTTGAGGTAATTGCATATGGAGGTTTTGGAATGGGAGCTCAATGAACATTTGGGAGGATCCATGACTACCTTATGTAGATTCCCCTTTCATTGAAACAACCATGCTAGTAGAACTTAAGTTAGCAAATGTATCTTCTCTCATGAACATAGAAAAGTCAGGGTGGGACGATGTTGAAATTTTGAGGGATATTATCACTTAAGAGGATATGGAACAGATTCAGAGTATCAATATTCCTAATTTCCTATTAAAGACTATGCAGACAAACTCATTTGGAGCAAGGAGGAGAACGACATTTATTCAGTTCGTAATTGTTATAGGGCTTTCGCTGGAGAGTCCCCCTCTCTCCTGAATATAGGTGGTCTAAGATGTGGAACCTCCCGATCCCCCCTAAGGTTAAAATGCTAGTTTAATTTGGCAGGCGTGTAGCGGTAATCTACCTACTGCAGCGAATCTCCTTACAAAGAAAGTGAACTGCCCTCAGGAGTGTATTCATTGAAACCATAACTCATGTATTCATCCCATGTGAAATAGCAGCGGTGTGTTGAAATTACTTCAGTAACATTTGTTTTGTTGGGGCTGACTAGATGGGGGAATGGATTGCAAGGAATATGGAATTAATGTCCGAGGACCGAACTTGCCTGGTTCTTACAATGTGCTAGAAATTATGGAACACTATAACAAGCTCTGGAATGGCAATGTTGCTCTGGGAATAATTTTTTTTGAAGAAACTGTTGAATTGCTTACCTTCCATCAGCCAAAAAGAGGAAGCTCCGAATAATCTTTAGAATCCTAGCTAATGATTTTTGATAATTTTTGTAATGTTAACTTTGTATTTGTTAAACTGTCCGCAAATAAAGTTACCCAGGGTGAATTCCATTTTTGGTCCTACTGTTATAGGGGCGTTTCCAATTTCAGTCCACTTTAATTTTTTTTGCCACTTTACAACCACTGTTATTGAATGTGTTCCACTTTTAGTCCACCGTGAATATTTCCGTCAAGAGACGGTATAATCAAAGGATATTTTGGTCTTTTTATGTTTGTCTCTTCTCTTTTAATCCAGGCGCTTCGTCCTCCTCCTCCAATATCCGAAGATGGCTCTTCGAACAACGAGAATGGGAAGCCAAAGCTACATCGTTTCGTTCGTTCCAACATGGGTCAGCGAGGTTTCTTAGGTTTTAGATTTAATGTTCTCATTTCTTTAGTCAAACATAGTATTGGATGAGAAGAAAGGTCAAAACACCCCTAGATTACACGACCTTTTGATGAAAATACTAACGGTGAGACTAAAAGTGAAACACATTCAATAATAGTGGTTATAAAATGACAAAAAAATTTAAGGTAGACTAAAATTGGAAACACCCCTATAACAGTAGGACCAAAAATGGAATTCATTCAGTTACCCATTTACTAGCTAGGGAAATTGTATTTATAGCTGACCATAAGGAATAGAGGTCTACACCTCCCGCCTTCCTTTTGGAAGTACTTCATTCTGACTTGTTTTAATGCATGTTACTTCTTACATTAAAAAAAATGAAGTATAGCAAATTCTATTGTGATTTTCAAAATTCAATCTCTGATCAAATATACTCTTCTGCTGTCTTGTATTCTGAACCATACATTATTTCCTTCTATTGTTTACCACTAACATATACGATTTTTTATTTTTATTTTTATTTTTAAATTTCACCAATTTAAGAGGAAAATTGATTTTTTCACCAATTTAAGAGGGAAATTGAATGTTTGCAAATAGTTAAAAAGCTTAGTACAAAAACCAAATCATGCATTGCGGTATTCTGAACAATAGTCAAAGTTGAAAAAAAGGCACCTAACACTTCCAAGTGTTTATATAAAGTGAAAAACATTAATCTGTATTAGAAGAGCGTCAGTCAGATCAACAACTACCATGATTACAACTAAAGACGGACCGGGGGACAAATATATACAGTACAATTAATTGTACACCTACGTTCTTTTAAACATCTAATAGTGAGACTGAGGATTAGTGTTATCTGATTTGGTGCATGTCTATGTTCCTGAAAATATAAGCCCCACCAGGTCATGACTATATATACCTTGGGCGTTTCTTCTTATCAGGCGTAGCATGCACTTGGGTTTTTGTCCCATATGTTTTGAGCTGAAAGTTCTCGAAGGCCTCCGACACAGCTCCCACCTGTGTATGATTTTATCAAAAATTAGAGAAAGGTGGTAAAAAATGATTTAGCTTCTCTATTTTACTTCGTAAGAAAAGGGGAAAAAAGGAAATGTTCGCATGGACCAGATCAGGCTTTTTGGAGTAAACTCGAACGATCATGTCCTGATAAAATGCTGGAAGCAAGTGACTGACACGATCATCTTTGATGTGGAACTTCTCGTTACTTTCAAAATCCTGAAAAGAACAAACATTAAATCCGTGTGGCATTTATTAGACATATATAAGCAGCTCCACCTGCAAACATTATACTTCGTATTATATTTACAATTACAACTGTATAAATCAGCTAAGCTACTTATTAAGCACCAAATAGAGCTTAGAATATCCTAATTTCATCATTGGGGTTTGATACTGAAGGTAAGGGGTCTTTAGTATTCTTACCTTCTTTGAACAAGGTACAACCTATTCTAATTTCTAAACAATAACTAATGCTCAACCTTCCTAGGTAAAAATGTAAACAAACTCTTCTGGCCCATACTAATATCAGGAGGCAAATCTAATCAGAAGTTGCATTATAAAGGCAAAAAGAAACACCTAAGAAAACCAGATAACACAGATGAGGAAGGAAATTGAGATACCTTGAAAAATTTGATGCTGGATCGGAGAAATGGGAGATCATGAAAAGAACAGAATAGAAAGAGTATGATTTAGATGGCAGTATGAGACAATCACTGGTTATGAGAGTGCAGCATAGTAAATATATCCTAGATATGATCTTCCTACTGTACCTACCATTCAAGCGGATTTTTTCTTCCGCGAGTCAAATCAATTTTGACATTAGTTACAACGATATCTTCCTCCTTTAGCATAGGTGCACTTCCATCAGAGTTCTGCATGATAGAGAAAGGTCCATTAGAGACTGCACTGATGGCAATTGGCACAAACTATAGACACCATAGCAAGTGAATGTTGCAGACCTGGGAACAAATTATATCTTGAGAAGTGACATTTCTGAAATGCTCCAGCTTCTCCTTTGGTACAGCAAACTCATTACAGAACTATTGAACATTTTAAAAATACTTCAGGACTTGCCTTATAGTTAGCTTGAAACAGTATTTAGAGACTGAAGAAGTGATAATAGAACCACTGGTCAACGACTTTTATCTGCACCTGGTACAAGTCCCTTCTTCGAATTCTAAGGATGAGATCTCTGGATTCCTTCAGTTCTTGACAAGAACTGGTTTCAATAGTTTTCACTATTGTGTCATCTAACTGTAATATGCAGGCATTAAGAGACCATTTAAGATAGATATTCAACAAAGTGAATGGATTAAGACAAGTAATAGGCAAATCCAACCTGCCAGTATTGAGATGGTTCATCAATATAGGATGTGATTTTAAGATAATTATTTGCCTTGAGCAGGGCATCAACAATCATCAGTTCAATAGCCTGAAAAAGGAACCAACAAATAAAGAATTAAATGGTTAGAGCATATAAGTAGCAATCTGTCCAAATTGGAAAAAAATTATTAATGAATTATGAATCACCTTCACTTTTGCATGCATATAAACTGTTCGATGCAAATCAGCCCGTGAATAAAATAGCTTGTGGATAGTAAGATCTGAGCAAAATGATCAAATTATTATTATTTATTATTATTTTTTTAAAAAGACCCTAAAATGAAAACCAGTGGCAATAAAGGGATTGTCCTATTCAGGTGAGGGAATAGAAGCAAGTACTAACATTCCTTTGCACGGTAGCATATCTCATTGTCCATAACCCTCATTGTGTCGAAAATTCTGAATGAGCAGGGTAACAGCTCTTTAGGATTGCTTCTTAAGGGTATAAATTGATTGAAATTAAATTCAAATAGTATTTCATTCTTATAGGTAAGAAAATTCAAGGCCCTCATTAAGTATTTCAGCAATCTTGATAGAAGTAGGGCAAGGGTACAAATTTTACACCTTTCAAACTGGAAATTGCAACCAAGACCACAAGCTCGAGAGTCACGGGCTATATAATCAAATCTGAAAGAACATTAATGACCTGTAACTCTTCAAGAATTATTACGAGTGTGAAGTCACATCAAAAGAAAGTCATAAGCAGATTGTTACTTGTCAACATCTATGCCATTGCGCCCATTAGCAACAATATCATACAAGAATTGCTTTTCTTTCAAGCTCTGTGTAGGAAAAGACCGAAAAGTGGGTTAGAACATACTGTAGATTATTTACAAAGTGGTAAAAATGTTTTTTATTCAATATATGGCCCATGGCAATTACTTACATTAGATTGATCACTCTCAGAAGCAATTATCATTTCCTGCATTGGTAACAAGACATACATGATGATGCAATGAGAAGGTAAATACCATGGTTCTCTATCATAAAGCAATCAAGATTAAATCTAAAAGGGAAACAAAAATAATAAAAGAAAAAAAAAAAAAAAAAAAACAGACTCCAAAACAAGTGCCCCAGAGTCCAGTTGCTATACAAAAGACAACAAAGAGATGGAACTCAATGAAAAAAAAAAAAGACGCAAAACAAAACAAAAAAGAGGTAAGAGTACCAAAAACAAATGAAGAGCAGATAAAGCAAGAGAGAGGAAATATAATTGACAAACAAACCTTCACTTTCTTATGCTTCTCAGAATCAATGTCAATGGTATGTTTATCAACAATGTAGTCTATCATCTTCAAAGACATATCTTCATGGGACCTTGATAAATTTCATTTATAATAAGAGTTAATTAAGATGACTACATTGAGATAAGAAAATAGTATGTTTCCATGGATGATGGATATAGATCAAAGAATACTTGTTATATAGAAAAAAGTGAAGAAATGTATACATAAAATAACAAAGCAGTTTAAATGGTTAGAGAATTCGCTCTTAGATAAAATCTTTGTTTGTCTTATGTATGGAGACAACCCAATTTGTTTTAGGGAACACTGTAGAAATACCATTTGATGCCATTAAGAACTCGAGGAAGAAATTCACGCTCAAACGTGTGGCTGAATGGCCCATGACCGACATCATGCAGTAATCCTAGATACAATCAAGAAAAACATTAGAAGAATTTAGTTGAAGAAAAATTGTTTGAAGGCCAGTAAATGGATTTACCAGCAAGTTTCACTGTCTGAACATCAAATGCATCAATGCCAAGCTCTGAACCCTACAAGGACAACAAGCATGCACTAAGAATGGTCTATGCGACCACATGCTTAGAATAATAGCAAACCATGAATATAATCTCACTTGACTGGCTTTAAGTCTGTTTATAGCATCACTAGCCAGCCAATAGACACCAAGTGAATGCTCAAAGCGAGAGTGCACAGCCCCCGGGTAAACAAAGTAAGTAAGGCCTACACACAAAGATGAAGCTGACTTGGTCACATAGTATTGTGACACATAAAACAGCGCATATAATGGAATAAATAACGCCATGAACTTCTTGACAGAAGACATTATTGTAGCACATGGAACAGATACTCATCACAAAACAGAATCAAATAGCTTCTTAAATAAATTACCATAGTGGCATCAAGCAGAAGACTCACATATATTTGGAAAATTAAAGAGCAATATCCTTTTCCAGTTAAGGCGTATGTTTAGATTGAATGAATTTCAGGATGGACAGTATTTGTACATTAGCGATAACTCAATCACATAAGCACTGTGTGAGCAATTTTACTTAAAGCTAGAAATATTTTCATTTTAAAGCTCACATCTTCCAGGATTTAGAATTGCAGAAATTTAAAGATAAAAATTGACAACGCACCAAGTTGCTTCAAATCCCGAAGCCTGTACTACAACAAGAGAAAAAATGTTACTACAAACAGAAAAAGAAAACAAAAACTGTTGCATACTGCAAAGTGCAAAAGGAACTAAGGAAGAGAATTCCAGAATGATTAAACTTGCCTCTGAAACTGTTCTGTATCCACAAACTTCAGAGAAAGCTGCAATTAGTGGAAACCATAAATTCATAAGCACTAAAACTGCAAAAATTTTAGATCAAAGTAACAGAATGTATGCTTGCAGCTGGTAGCTCTTCTCTATTTTTTTTTGGCAATTGAGACAACTTTTGTTTAATTACACATGAGCATTTTTTTTTTTTTGAATTCCTCCGAGCATTAAGTGAAACAAAACCTGTACTTTAAGAGACAACTTAATTGAAAGCAATATATTCTCATTATATATAATATTGTTGACTTCCAATAAAATATAATCAGAACAGAAGCTAAATAGAATATTCTGTAAAACAATTTCGAGGACAGAAGCAAGCTTCACTCAACACACGTGCAAGTAAATGTTTATAAAAAATGTGCAACTAAAATTTAAACATCTAAAGATTAATATTCGTTTACATATCTAGTCGTTTTCACTGATCATTCCCCAAGGAGGAATTTAAACAAAAAAACATACAAAATACAATCAACCGAGTGTTCTGTATTTTCAAATATCTTCACTCTAATCACTTCACAAATAGAATTAATTTAAACAATCATTAGATCTCCTTTGACTTTCTCAGAAAATCATAACTTAAAGCATAGATTTACGTCTAAAATTCATACAAAGTCGCGTACAAGCTAGGCAGGCATGCATGATCATAAAATGACTAAAATCCTCCTCCTATTCACACTTCTCATTTCGTATACGGCAGTGCAATCTCCAACCGAAATCGAAAGCTCAGAAACAAAACCGAAAACCTCGAATTATCAACTGCTCCTAACTTTCAACAGTTCAAACATTAAAAAAAAAAAAAAGAAGAAGCAGGAATTCAAAACATAATACGCGGTCACAGGCATGCAAAAAAAGCATAAAAACGGAGTTTGGAGAAGCGTACAGGATCGAGATAGATGTTTCCGTGAACGTTATCGTAAACTTGCTTAGAGAATCGGCGATCATCGGCAGGCGAGGAGCAACTGTAGCTCGGAAGGGCGGCGTTGCTGCAAGTTACCATTTCTGATCTTCGAGGAAACCGTACCGCTGCAGAGACAGAGAGAAAACTCGCGCTTTCTGTTTCGGCGGAGGGGATTGAAGTTCGAAATGATAGAATGCGGTTGCGTGTCATTTATATATATTCAGAGGAGGGGACGCAGTGTTGAGGTCCAGAAAGAGGAAGAGGGAGTGGGAGAGGCGTCGGGTACAGGAATTTTGGAGTAGTGGTGAAGTGATGCCGCCAGAACAAAATAATTAAAAAGGTTCTCTCCACGCGAGGATGCCCGCGCGTGCCATGACGTGTTAACCACCGCTTCATGAGTTCTATGGAGTGAATTGCACTTGAGCAACATCACACGGTTACTCACATTTTAATAGCGGCCACATCTTTAGGGTGGTGGCGTAGTGGATAATGGTAGTGGCTAATTTTAGTGTCAATTAAATTTTTTATTACTCCGTAATATACATGTATTTAGGATTATATTGTTATAATTTTAGATTTTAGATATTGATATTGATGGGGATACGAGTTATATGCTAAGATTTATTGTGATTTTGTTATTGGGCTAGATTTGGGTCAAGGAAAGAGGAGAGTCAAGCAAGGGATGATGGGCCAACCTAGAAGGGGAGTACTGCCCGGCCATTGATAGGTGGGCGTGAGGTTCGCCACAGGGCGTTGGCTCCCGCCGGCGTGGGCTCCCGGCGCCCAATCGCGCCCCCATTTCGGGGGGTGGCGCGACGCGACGGTGCGGCAAAGGGGGAGGGGGTGTCGCCAGCTGTGATCGGCTGGCTGCACGGCTCCGCCGGCTAGGGCGCTGACCCTTGTCAGTTGAGGCGTGCCCCGTGCCTCGCGCCCCAGGCGTGGTACCCATCGCCTCACCCACGTCCGCCTCCCGGGGGTGGTGCGGCGTGGGGGGTGGGGGCGGTGCAGTGTTGCGATATGATGGTGTGTCGGTAGGAGTGGTGTGTTGTGTTACAACACAATGGTGCATAGACGTGGGACACATGGAGGATGGAGGGAGAGTGAATCTAGGGACGTACATGTGTACAGTGCAATTGCAAGGGATTTTGCTATAAATAGGATGCCTTGCTTCTTACTGGGACATCATCATTTGAGCACTACAGGCACCCTGTGTAACACCCCCAAATTCTATCAATTGAGCCTAGTATAAATTAGATACTTAAGAGATAGAAATAGGAGCACAAGCATTAAATGTTAAAGCCCAAGGTTAACAACCTAAGCATTCCAGGGGATGCTACCACTGTAGCCATCTCCCTAGTTCCGTTGTCAATGCGTTACATTAGCTCTAACCAAGGATATACTATATCATCTACACTTAAATGACCTAGTCCAAACCCTTAATTTTATTGCTTGTTAATTCTCTTAGTTAATTGTTTTACGATTTCAGTTTACACATAGTTGTTCCTTGATATCTTGCAACTCACTCTCAAACTAGCTTCCAAACACTACACTTTTGTGCTTAACCACATACTATTCAGCACTCTTCCGGTCCACTCCTTGAAATGATATCCGGTGTGAGGATACTCTCTCACACATACTCAATTCCACCACTTTAACACAACCTTCAATTTACTTGTATTCAATTGGTACTAGTGAAACCTCCTATGTTAAGGAGAAGAGTGGAGTAGAATTAACTTGAATCATTATAAAAATCTTCACTCAATCTCTCTCTGCCCTACTCCCTTTACATTTATGTTGAACTTAAAATTTGCACTTACATACTCACGTTTTATCTCACTACTACAAAATCTCATTAAGACAAACTTAAAGACTTCTACTACTAAAATACTCTAATTATTTCTTAAAAGTTTTTTAATTCGTTAAAGAATCTATTTAAACACCTCCCACTATTATTTATTTATTTATTTTTTAACCTCAGAACCAACGAGTATAAAAGAGTTTTTAAAATCGTTTCAAAAATAAAAGAGTTTCGAAATGAATTGGGCAACAAAATTTAATTATGGATAAAAAAAGATTTAGATGGAATAGAATTCTAGCTCATAGGATATAAACTTTAATAATAGCTAATATGATTGGTTAAAAGTTTATTTTTAATAGTTCTATTAGCTTATAGGATGTGACACATGCATTTATAAACTTTCCCTAGTAAGGGAAGAGTTTATTATTCTATTGATGGTTTTAATGAAAGCGGGGTCCATACAACGCGAATTGATCAGAAGGGAGTATGCAACTAAAACAAGCGTGTGGCCCTATCAAGGATGAACGTATGTGCAAGCCCAACACCAGGCCCAGAACAACGCAGCGTAGAAGACATGCAACGAAATTAGATTACTAGGCAGCGAATAAGTACAAGCTAATACCGATACTTGGAGTCGAACTTAGGACCAACCAGTAGAGAGAGAAAGGCTTCCACCACCCAGCTATCCAGTCTCTTTCGTCTTATTTCCACACCTCAAACGGATCGTGACACCCCCTCCCATTATATACTAGGAGGGCACCCCTCTGGGCCAGCCACATGTGGGGTACCGGTATTCCTCCTTCTACACCACACACGTGCTAGCCCCCATCGCGCACCCCGATTGCGTCTTGCGTGCCCATTTTCCTCCCCCCGTCTTCCGCGCTATCCACGCTGCTTCGTGCACCCATGATGGTCCTTGGACGTGCGCTCCCGCATTTCCCGTGACCCCTGCATGCAACCACCGCTGCCCTGCCTCCATGCACATACATTAGCCGCCACCCCACGTACGCCCATTCACGCCGCAACCGCCACCTCATGTACGCCCATGCACGCCGCAACCGCCACCCTGCGTACGCCCATGCATGCCGCAGCCGCCACCCCCCGTACGCCTACGCACGCTGTAGACGCCATCGCGTCACCTTGCATGCGACTATCCTCTGTGCGTGCGGGCTACATGCAACCATCCTTTGTATGCAGACCGCATGCGACCATCCTCTATGCATGCAGGCCGGTCTGCAAACCCATCCTTCTATCATTGGGCCTCCCCCTGAACACATGAGCCAGGCCTAATCTAATATATTCCATCATAAGTCCCACACTTCTATTAATTACTAACAAGTGATTAAAAGAAGTAAGACTCAATCCACCAGGCCTAGGCCCACAAAGGACTTAGAAACCCTGGATTTTGAAAGCTTAAATATCACCTTCCCCTTCCCTAGTCAATGATCGTTCCTATTCCCTCTCTTGCATAACAACCACCGTCTTTCTCGCAGTCACTCCCATACACCTCCCTATGAATTCCAATCACCCCAACCTCGAAACTATTCTCTCTGTCTTTGGCCGCCCCCTCGGTTACACCTTCCGCCACCGCCGACAACATGCTCCCACCGCCATCCTCTTCGCCAACCGACGCCATGGACGTCATAATGGCGACTAACTCTGCCCCGGTTGCCCCGTCGACCCACCTTCGAACTAGCTTCCAAACACTCTACACTTTTGTGCTTAACCACATACTATTCAGCACTCTTCCGGTCCACTCCTTAAGACGATATCCGGTGTGAGGATACCCTCTCACACATACTCCATTCCACCACTTTAACACAACCTTCAAAATACTTGTATTCAACTGGTACTAGTGAAACCTCCTGTGTTAAGGAGAAGAGTGAAGTAGAGTTAACTTGAATCATTATAAAAATCTTTACTCAATCTCTCTCTACCCTACTCTCTTTACATTTATGTTGAACTTAACATTTGCACGTACATACTCACGTTTTATCTCACTACTACAAAATCTCGTTAAGACAAACTTAAAGACTTCTACTACTAAAATACTCTAATTATTTCTTAAAAGTTTTTTAATTCGTTAAAGAATCTATTTAAACACCTCCCACTATTTTTTATTTATTTTTAACCACAGAACTAGCGAGTATAAAAGAGTTTTTAATTAGTTTAAAAAATAAAAGACTTTCGAAATGAATTGGGCAACCAAATTTAATTATGGATAAAGAAGATTTAGATTGAATAGAATTCTAGCTCATAGCATATAAACTTTAATAATAGCTAATATGATTGGTTAAAAGTTTATTTTTAATAGTTCTATTAGCTTATAGGATGTGACACATGCATTTATAAACTTTCCCCTAGTAAGGGAAGATTTTATTATTCTATATATGTCAGATCTTTTATTGGTTAATAATATACATTTTTATGTATCTAATATATATATAAACAGTGTGGTTTATACATCACATTGGCAATTGGCAATAACAATAATGCTTCTCTTTGTACTAGTCTCTACAAATTTAGCCTTCCTTTCAAAATAACACCACACTTACTATACGTTTGATAGTCATATTCAGCAATATATATGACCTAGCTAAATTGGAATTAATTAAAACATGGGAACTAAAGGAGTGTACACAACAATAACAAAATTCTCTCTCTAGGGTTTCTAGGGTTCCCTCCAGCAGATTTTCGGCATCACCTACGCAACTGTGCAGACATCTTCGATCTCTTTGCTTCTACGAATCCCGTTATGTCGACGACGCGAGTGGAGGCCAATGTTGTGGCCATAACGGAGCGCTGGGCGGATATGGCGTTGGAGGAAGACGACTTTACCTTCGAGCCTACTGCGGACGAGGTAGGGGCAGGCGCAACCAGCATCGTGGAAACATGGCGGCTCGTTGGCCGATTCTTGACACGAAAGATGGTGAAGATAGAGTTCATGAGCCAGGTTTTGGCATCAGTTTGGCAACCGATCAAAGGCATGCAGGTTACGGAAGTCCAGCCCCGGCTTCTCATGTTTGTTTTTCACCATAAAACTGACATAGAGCGTGTGATGGAGGAGGGTCCATGGGCGTATGACAATGCCACATTGGTTTGGCGACAACTTACGGACGGGATGTTGTCGGGCGATGTACCTTTGGATACTCTTGACATGTGGGTACAAGTCCATGACTTGCCGATGGGATACACGTCGGATAAAATATTGGAGCAGATTGGAAACACCTTAGGTTCGTTCATTTAGGTGGATGACAGGTTCGTGGGTGCCCCGTGGAAGGCGTTTTACCGTATTCGAGTTGCAATTCCGGTTAACAAACCCATACGCCGGAGAATGAGGTTTATGAAGCGGGATAAATCGACATGTTGGGTAGGTTTCAAGTATGAACATTTGCATAACTTTTGCTTCTTTTTTGGCAAGCTTGGCCATCTCTACATATTATGTTTGCAAGCGTGAGAGCCTACGTTATCTGTCGAGGACTACCCGTACTCTGCGGAGATGCGCGCTGGTTTTCGGCGTGGACCTAGGGCGGTAGGGGAGAGTTGGTTGCTATTGCCGGAAGGTCAACCGCGGGTTGTGGCGGTGGAAAGAGTGACCGGAGCTGCACCGGCTGCTGGTATGGCAGTAGCGGCGGACGTGGATGTTGACGACGATAACCCGGTGATGGCGGTTGCGAAGAGAAGGCATGAGGAGCTACCGTGTGGAGGTGGGAGGACGGAAAGGCAAGGGGAAGACGTTACTATGACCGATGTTCCAAAAAACTTGTTTACGGCGGGTTTTGGCTCCCAGACCCGCCCGTCATCATGAGTACCTTAAGCTGGAACTGTCGTGGCTTGGGCAATCTACGAACAGTTCGGGAAGTGGAGGACCTGGTGTCCCGTAAGAAGCCCGAGTTTGTGTTTTTAATGGAAATCAAGGTGGGACGTGTGCATGATGAACATCTCCAAGTTCGTCTTGGTTTTGAAGGTATGTTTTACATTGATAGTACGGGTCTGAGTGGTGTAATAGCTCTGTTTTGGAAAAAGAATAACACTGCGTGATTATTAAGTTACTCGAAAAACTATGTGGATGTGGAGGTAAGCCATGCGAGTGGTCTGGTGTGGCGTATGACAGGTTTTTACGGCTTTCCGGAGAGACATAGAAGAGGGAGTAGTGGGAACCTTTACAGGTGTTGAGTGGCAGATCCGTCCTCCCATGGGTAGTGGTGAGGGATTTTAATGACCTTCTGTTTCAACATGAGAAGAGGGGGGAGAGGGGGGGGGGGGGGGGGAGAATCCACATCCGAATAGTCTCCTACGCGGCTTTGGGGAGACCGGATGGTTGTGGTTTATTACAGTTGCCGATGAGGGGCCACCAGTTCACTTGGGAAAAGAGTCAGGGGACGGATGGATGGATAGAGGAACGATTGGACAAGATCTTGGCTACACCTGGTTGGTGTGATATGAATGGTGGTGCTTTGGTTGAGAATATTCTAACGCGTAATTTAGATCACTCGGCTCTCTTCCTCAACATTAATGCATCATGCATGCAGAGGGGTGGGGGACCGAGGGGTTTTAAGTTCGAAATGGCCTAGCTCCATGATGACGGCTGTAGGGAGGTAGTTGAAACTGCTTGGCAGGGCGGGAGGTCTCAGGGGTTGCTGAATTGTCAGCAGTAGTGTGGGAATCGTTTGGTGATAAAATGAAACAGCTTCGCAAGAGGCCAGAGGAGCTCAGAAATCATAGGGATCCGGCTACATTGGCCGAATTCCAACGATTGGAGGATCAATTGAGTCAGTTAGAGGCCCAGGAGGATGTGTTCTGGAAATAGCGAGCCAAGCAACATTGGCTTTGTGGTGCAGATGCCAACACTCGGTTCTATCACAGGTATGCTTCTGCTCGTAAGAAAAAGAACTATGTCTCTAGAATTATGAATGATGCTGGCATATGGGTGGAGGGTGAGGCTATGAATTGGGTAGTCTTAGATTATTTTAAAACTATCTTTGCCTCTGGAATTTCTGTGTGTGAAGACCCCTTATTTGATAATTTTTCCCCTCGGGTGTCTCATGAACAAAATATTACTTTATTACGCCCTTTTGTGTCCGAGGAAGTCAAAACTGCTCTGTTTTCTATGTTTCTTGATAAAGCACCGGGCCGGATGGAATGAATCCGGATTTTTATCAGCACTTTTGGGATGTTGTTGGGGGTGATGTGTCAGCTTTTGTTTTGAACTTTTTAAATACTGCTTCGTTCCCTAATGGTTTAAATGATACGAATGTGATTTTAATCCCGAAAAAAACTGTGCCTGAAACGGTGGCTGATATGAGGCTAATAGCTCTGGGGAATGTTTTATACAGAATTATGGCTAAAATGATAACTAATAGGATGAAACCATTCATGGGGGATTTGATCTCAGAATCTCAGAGTGCTTTTATTCCTGGTAGACTTATCATAGATAATATTCTTTTAGCTGCGGAGGTCGGCCATTTTTTGAATAGGAAACAATGTGGGGCCACAGGATGGGGTGCTTTAAAGTTAGATATGGCAAAGGCCTATGATAGAATGGAGTGGTAGTTCTTGCAGAGGATGTTGATGGTTATGGGTTTTGATGAACGACGGGTCAAATTAATTATGCTTTGTGTAACCACTGTCAAATATAATATTCTTGTGAATGGTGTCACAAGTGGTCGAATAACACCCACTCGTGGTCTCAGACAGGGAGATCGCCTCTCTCCTTATTTATTTATTATTTGTGCGGAAGGTCTATCTTTGTTGTTGCAGAAAGCTCAGAAGGCAGGCTCTATACATGGATGTAGGGTGGCTAGTGTAACACCCCCTCAAAACAAGCTATAATAAAAGCCTTAACGCATGCAGATACCATAACAAAACACTAGCACAGCGGAAGATAAAAGGGTAACTGGATAACATAAAATCCGAAACAGGGGTGTTATGCCACGCTTATCAACACGATAAACGCTACGGCCAAATCTGCATGGTATACAACTATCCAAAAACTCATAGTCTAAAGCTAAACCGGCTCACAGGCCGTAGACAAACGAAAGGAGCTACACTATTGGGTACTAGACATCGCGCTCGTCTAGACATCACCTGAAAGATCACAAAGATAAACATGGGACGACGCCCGGTCAGCGAATAATGCTGGTAACCTACCAATACATGTGAAATAACATACATAAGTAAGGTATAAGCTGTAAAACCATTTTCGAAATGGAATACATATATATAAGTGTAAAACCAAGAGTAATAGCCAACACAAGACTCAAGACTCTCAACGAACAACACGGGAACACATCCCAAGACCACAAGAACAACACGACTCACAAAAGAGTCAAGGCATGATCCATCATCACTCAATAGATTAAAACCCGACATGCACAACGCAAAGGAAATAAGACTTACACACCCGGCAACACATGCCAAGGCAACACATGCCTCCGTGACTACACACGTCACAAGAGAAGAACACGCAACACTGGCTACAATAGCCCTCGCGACATCACCCATCACGAGTTGGTATGCCTGCCTTATGCCCTGTTCCAACCTTATGGCTACCCCCAACCTTGTTTCTTCTTTCCAACCATTACCTCCAGGACCCCTGTACTTCTTAGTCCAACCTTTTCCCACCGGGACCGTCGTCCCCCACCAACGACCACCAACGAGACCACCAATTTCATAGTACACGAGGTACCGTACACACACACGGCAACACATGCCTTCCCAAGAAATACGTGGACCCATCACTCAGGCCACAACTCCATAATCACGTCACGGCCACCACGAGGACCGCTGCAATACCTTGGTGACTAGTGTCCCATACCACTAATCATGCAATCCAGGTAAAGCCCCACACACCACACCTCAACATGAATCAATTAACGGATTACAACGAAGGTATGAAACATACTCAATCAAGGAATGGATCACAGTCCAACAACAACAACGATGAATAACACAAGTTATCATCAACCAATTGGAAGGTACAAACAACACACATGCTAGCATTTAAACACCAAACTATCATGCTTATCAACGGGGAAACCAAAGATAGTTCCGAGGAACACACAAGACACATCACGGTTCAACGAAACACAATGTTGAACACTTAGCACGATTCAAGACACCAAAGTCCTACATGGATACCTACCATATAGTTCTAGACATACGAAACATCAAGAAGACACTCAAATAGTTCCACAAAAGAACATAGGGAAGTCAAAAGACCAAATACCGAGTCAAAAGAATCACGGGGAACAAATCCCATCTCAACACCACTGTGTTCCCCGCGGGTGGACCCACGGGTAGGCCCCTACCCGTGGTTCCGCCCGCGGGTACACTACTCACGTGGCCATGTACCTGCGGGTGGGCGGCGGGTAGGGCTCTGCCCGTCGTTCCGCCCGCGGGTACATCCCTGTGTCCAAAAATAACCCCTTCGGGGATTTTCAACTCCAAGCTCAAATTCAAGTCCAAAACTTGCCAAATCTCACCCAATACAACGAAATGACTTGAATCAAAGGAAATGCCAAGCAATGGCACAAATGAACCCTAAACACAAGCTCTAGATATGCATTTTCACAAGACAAATGCATAAACACTCACATTTCATAGCATTTCCTGTTTGATATGTAGTGGCTATATTAAGTAAGCAATAAACCTGTGAGTGTTTTGAGCCACTGACTGACATTTCGGTCTTATTTTCTTTCTATTGTGTGATTTCTTCCATAACTTTGTTTCTCTAGAACTTGCCTCGATTCTCTTTTAAAGCTAATTAGACCATGCATGATTCAAGTGTGATTAAGGCCATTATTTGATTTTGAGCCTCACTAGCCAAATAACCGGTTTGTCCCATGATTTATTTCCCTTCGTTAACCCACTTTGAGCTTTATGGCCATTCTTTTCTTTATCCTGAACCACATTATAAGCCCTTTATATCTAAAAATAATGTCTTGACCCAGCTGAATAACTAGTGGAGCAAATTTTGAATTATTCATGTAATCTGCGTGAGGTTGTGAGGAAGAAGTGTGGGGGAAGTCACTTTCTTGTGTTAATATGATTGAGAATGAGGTGGGTTGTATCTTCATTGCCGATTTGTCACTGGTCTTCTATGAAAAAGAAAATGAAGACAATTCATGATTCCAAAAAAAATATGGAAATTGAAAAAATGAAGAAATGGGAGAAATGATGAATGTATGTTGAAAAAAAATGTTGCTGAAATTTATGAGAAAAATGAGAAAGAATCAGCAATTAGTTTTGAGTTGAAGCCACTCCTAAATAAATGAAGCAAGGGGAAGTTCTTGTAATTTTGAGGAAGAATTCTATATTTCTGAGAATGATAATTGGGTTGAAATGTCAATAGGAAATGCTTTGAATGAAAAACTGAGGGTGTTGAGCAAGGGTGTTAGATTCTTTGTATTTAATTGCTCCTCTAATTTGAAGGTTTTGTTTAAACTACTTTCCTAAAATATTCTCTACCCTAACCCTAGCCCCATTACAACCTGTGAAAAGTCCTTATGATTTGTGTCATGCATGACTCTTGTAGTGGTGATTGAGAAGATATGCAAGTATGGTAGAGCAATTTTATAGGAATGAACTTGAGTGAAATTTATACCCATCAAACACTTGATTGATGAGTGATATTCATGTGAGGGCTTACTTATTTAGTTCTCTCAATTTTCAGACATGGGTGCTAACTTATTAATTGCAGGGTGCTTCAGATTGTTGTTCATGATATGTTATGAGTTTTTGAAATTTTATTTCAATTTACTTCGCAAATAATATTTTTGCTTGGGGACAAGCAAATGTTTTAGTGTGGGGGAATTTGATAGGCATATTTTACACTCATATTTTAGGTACATCTTTATAATAATTTTACATTAGTTATTTATAATTATTTAATAATTACTTTATCTTAGAGTTTATTAATTAATTAGTTAGATAAATGTTTTATAATAATATTTAGTTAGTAATTTATTTTGAGCCTAATCCTGTATTTTCATTTTAATCCTAAATAAATAAATCATTAACCACCCAATTGTTTAGAAGGAGACAAAAGAAATAAACATTATATTAAACATTGTTTTGTTTCTTCAATGCGTATGCAGAATGAACGTACGGAGCAAATAGGACTTTGTCCAATTCTACGCTATTCGGACGTGCAAGCGGAAAGTTCGGAAGACTACGGATGGGCGGCACAAAAAGTGGAATCCGGACGGTGAAAAATGATTAGAGTTATATATAAATAGATGATAGGCAGTATCTATTGAAAATCGTTCATTCTTCCCCTCTCGATTATTCTTTAAGGTTGTTATCAATGTCCATTCGCGGCTAATTTCTTCTAGCTTGGCTTAGTGAATTGATGCCCCGGAATTGATTATGCTGTAAGAATATTTATTTATTTTTATTATATATATTTTTATGCATTTGAGTATTAAGTATTCTTCTAAGTTATTTGAAATAATTGTGTCATTTAATTGCTAGGGAGGCCTACTAGTTATTTATTTGATATAATTATTTGCTATATTAGATAATGTTGTGCTACAAATTATTCTAATATTCAGTAGCAACTGAGGTTAATTATTGACGGCTTAGTGATAATTGGACTCGGGTAGAATATGTTCCTAAGTTAAATGCAACCGCTTGTGCTTGTGTTATTTAGTTTGTCGGTTTTCCTAGTTCCTATTGCTGCTATTAAATTAAATCTATAGCGCTTGTCTTAGGTTATTTAGTAGTTAGAGGTAATTAAACCGCGTGTGCTTTAGTTACCTATAACTAAGGGAAAACGGAAATGAAATAATTTCACGACAAATATTCAATTGCATATTAATTACTTTACTAATCAATGATCAGTGTTAAATTCTGGTGGTGGATCTTTACTAACCAAGGTTTTCTATTATAAGTGCTTTCAATATATTAGTTTCATTGCTTTATTCGATTTATTTAATCTCTTGTTTATTTAAATTATCTTTTACTTAATCTTTATTCTCGTTATTTTCCAAACTCCCCATTATTTCCTTGAGCACAAAAGTTAAACTAGTTACTCCTCGTGGGATCGATCCTTAGTCCCGCTACTATGTTTGTAAGGTTTTAATTTGGGAGCCTACGACAGCTCGCCAAATTTTGGCGCCGTTGCCGAGGAGATTTTCTAGCTTATTTTGTGTTTATTTATTTATTTATTTCGTTATTTGTTTAATTGTTGTTCATTTGTCCCAAAAAAAAAATTAAAAAATCTTTTCTTTCGTTACTTTTACATAATTGTTGCACTATCTTTAATGGTTTATGCCTATAACTCGATCTGCTAACAAAGAAGTCTTGCCATACAATCCAGAAATTGAAAGAACTGTACGCAGGTGGAAGAAACAAGCTTTGAGGAAATTGGAGTCTAGTGATTTGGCTACCGATCCCCAACCTTCCGCCAATTCTGATTTAGAAGAGGAACCCATGGCTCAAAATCAAACCTTAAAAGAGCTTGGAGCTCCAAATTTGGATCGGCAACCTTTATGCATCACTTTTCCCGCTCTAGATGCCAATGTGCAATTCGAATTAAAATCTGGATTAATTTATCTTTTGCCTTCTTTTCATGGACTTGCAGGTGAAGATCCTTACAAGCACTTAAAGGAATTCCATGTGGTGTGTTCGAGTATGAAACCCACAGGGGTTACTGAAGAACAAATCAAGTTGAGAGCCTTTCCCTTTTCGTTGAAAGATTCAGCGAAGGATTGGCTATACTACCTACCTTCCGGAAGCATCACCACATGGAATAACTTAAAGACACTATTCCTTGAAAAATATTTCCCTGCTTCAAGGGCGGCCAACATTAGAAAGGAAATCTGTGGTATAAGGCAAAACAATGGAGAGTCATTATATGAATATTGGGAGCGTTTCAAAATGCTTTGTGCAAGCTGCCCACACCATCAAATTAGTGATCAATTACTCATTCAATACTTTTATGAAGGACTTTTTTCAATGGATAGAAGCATGATTGATGCCGCAAGCGGTGGTGCTTTAGTTGACAAGACACAAGACGCTGCAAGAACTCTAATTGCGAACATGGCTGCAAATTCTCAACAGTTTGGTAATAGAATAGTCCAACCGTCTAAGCAAGTGAATGAGGTAAATATTTCTGCTCTTGAACAACAAATTTCTGGTTTAACTACTCTTGTCCGTCAATTAGCAGTAGGCAATATGCAAACTGTAAAAGCATGTGGAATTTGCTCGGTAGTTGGGCACCAAACTGATGCCTGCCCAACTCTTCAAGAAGAACCTATTGAACAAGTCAACATGGCTGGAGGTTTTCCTGGACAACCTCAAGGTAAGTATGATCCATTTTCCAATACATATAATCCGGGATGGAGGGATCACCCAAACTTTAGCTATGGGAACTCACAAGGGAACCAGTTTGTTCAGAATCGTTCTAATTTTCAACAGTATAGACAACCCTTTCCTTCAAGACAACAACCGACCCAAGGCTCTAGCTCAGGTATGAATCTAGAAGATATTGTTAAATCTCTTGCTACTAACACTCTGTAGTTTCAACAAGAAACACAAATATTCCGTCAAAAAATAAAGGTTAGTATTCAAGAAACAAATGCTAGTATTCAAAACTTGGAAAGACAAATGGGCCAACTAGCAACTACGGTTAGTCGGTTGGAAGCACAGAGTTCTGGCGAACTACCCTCTCAAACAGTGGTTAATCCAAAAGAGAGTGTAAATGCAATTAGTGTTGACAGTATGTCGCTGGAAAAGAATGTTGATTTAAACAAGGAAATAAGTGCAGGAATCATTGCCAACAATAAAGAGAAGTCCCAAGGTAAGCTTTCATCTTTTTCTGATTATGAACCAGTACCCCCATTTCCTCAAGCTCTTTTAGAACCAATAAGAGGAAACTCAAATAATGATCTGTATGAGACCTTTCGTGAATGTGATGCTAACAAACCACTTTTAGATTCTATGGAAAAAGTACCTTGCTATGCAAATTTTCTAAAAGAGGTACGCACTATGAAAAAGAAACGAAATAATGAAAGAATTGAGGAAGTGAAAGTGCAAGAGAATGTCTCTATGGCTAGTCAAAGCAATCTTCCTGAAAAGTGCAAGAGAATGTCTCTATGGCTCACAAGGAATTGTTGTAAGAACAACTAAGTATAAGGATTGTAGAACTGGCCCAAATCAAAAAACATTACAAGGATGGATTGCTAACTTCACAACGAAGCTTATATACCAAACTAAAGAAATCACTTAGCAAGAAGAGTTTACACTAAGCTCCAAAAGAATTGCTATCAAGGAAAAACATGCCAAGGATTGCCAAGCAAAGACAACTACGAAACACAAGATAACACTCAAGACAACGACGAACACTATGGTCACGGAAAAACAAGGATAGGCTAGAGGAAAGGGGTTACCTGCCAACTCATCCTCCATCAAGCCCCCCGACTCAGCCTGTGAACACGCCATCACAAAGACCCTTCCAGGTGGCCTAGCTCCGACTGCTCCGCGACCCGAACTCCCTCCCGAAGCTCCACCGACTCCCGGGGGTGGCGGCAACGCTCTCTGACCGGCAAGCTGGGGACACTCCGCGACTTTGTGACCGCGATCCCCGCATCGGAAACACCTAAACGCTTGGCCATGAAAATCTTGGCCCGCGTGCACCTTTCCACATCTACGGCAAACAACCGACTTAGCTTGGTCCCGATGCTCCACTCTGATAGGTCCTTGAGAAGAAGATGACACGATCTTGGCCTTGAAACCCGGTCTTGGCTTCTTAAAGGTAGAAGAACCTCCGCCCTCGGTCCTCTTCCTAGCTTGCTTGAACGATCCTCTCTGAAGCTGCTGCACGCGATACAGATCGGCGGCACACACGTATGCGTCCTTAAGAGAGCTCGGCCTACTCACAGTCAAAGCTTTTCGCACCTCATAGTTCAGACCGGCCACGAATTTCTCGACTTTAGCGAGCTCTGAAGGCACGAGCGTCCTCGCAAATGTGCCAACTCCAAGAACCTCCTGTGGTATTAAACCACAGACATGGATCCTTGCTGCAGGTGGATGAACTCTTCATACATGGCGGCGCGCACATGTGCTGGGTAGAACCTCTCACGCATTCTATCCTTGAGCGCGATCCAACCGAACTCGGGTTCTTCAAGAAGAGCCGGACCTTCATGGACCCACCACAAATCCGCTTCTTGACAAAAGTAGAACGTTGCCAGTTCTACTCTTCTCTCTTCGGGGCAACCCACAACGGTGAAGATCTTGTCAAACACCCGTAGCCACTATTCCAAAACTACCGGGTCTTCCTCGCCGGCGAAGGTTGGCGGCCGATGTCCCGACACCAAGCGACCTACATCACGGTGCCTAACAAGAGGAGGAGGCGGCACAGCGTGATTGTTGTTCAACAAAGCTTCACTGAGCGTCTGCATGTTCTGAGTCAGCTGGTGAAGATTCTGAGCGGGGTCTCCGGGGTGCAGGCTCGGTGACGAGGAGGCATCACAACTTCTACAACAACAACAAGGTTACCAAAAGATAGCAAACAAGCAAAGAACAGAAGGCAACACACAGCTCACCGCGCAACCTATAGTCCTAAGCCTAACACATAGCTTCTTAAGGTCACTTAGAGGTTTCAAACCACACTTAGCCACTTAGAAAGTCTAGACTCAACTCTTCCTAGGTTCAAACCTAGGCTCTGATACCAACTGTAACACCCCTTCAAAACAAGCTATAATAAAAGCCTTAATGCATGCAGATACCATAACAAAACACTAGCACAGCGGAAGATAAAAGGGTAACTGGATAACATAAAATCCGAAACAGGGGTGTTATGCCACGCTTATCAACACGATAAACGCTACGGCCAAATCTGCATGGTATATAACTATCCAAAAACTCATAGTCTAAAGCTAAACCGGCTCACAGGCCGTAGACAAACAAAAGGAGCTACACTATTGGGCACTAGACATCGCACTCGTCTAGACAACACCTGAAAGATCACAAGGATAAACATGGGACGACGCCCAGTCAGCGAATAATGCTGGTAACCCACCAATACATGTGAAATAAAATACATAAGTAAGGTATAAACTGTAAAACCATTTTCGAAATGGAATACATATATATAAGTGTAAAACCAAGAGTAATAGCCAACACAGGACTCAAGACTCTCAACGAACAACACGGGAACACATCCCAAGACCACAAGAACAACACGACTCACAAAAGAGTCAAGGCATGATCCATCATCACTCAATAGATCAAAACACGACATGCACAACGCAAAGGAAATAAGACTTACACACCCGGCAACACATGCCAAGGCAACACATGCCTCCGTGACTACACACGTCACAAGAGTTGGTATGCCTACCTTATGCCCTGTTCCAACCTTATGGCTACCCCCAACCTTGTTTCTTCTTTCCAACCATTACCTCCAGGACCCCTGTACTTCTTAGTCCAACCGTTTCCCTCCGGGACCGTCGTCCCCCACCAACGACCACCAACGAGACCACCAATTTCATAGTACACGAGGTACCGTACACACACACGGCAACACATGCCTTCCCAAGAAATACGTGGACCCATCACTCAGGCCACAACTCCATAATCACGTCACGGCCACCACGAGGACCGCTGCAATACCTTGGTGACTAGTGTCCCATACCACTAATCGTGCAATCCAGGTAAAGCCCCACACACCACACCTCAACAGGAATCAATTAACGGATTACAACGAAGGTATGAAACATACTCAATCAAGGAATGGATCACAGTCCAACAACAACAACGATGAATAACACAAGTTATCATCAACCAATTGGAAGGTACAAACAACACACATGCTAGCATTTAGACACCAAACTAGCATGCTTATCAACGGGGAAACCAAAGATAGTTCCGAGGAACACACAAGACACATCACGGTTCAACGAAACACAATGTTGAACACTTAGCACGATTCAAGACACCAAAGTCCTACATGGATACCTACCATATAGTTCTAGACATACGAAACATCAAGAAGACACTCAAATAGTTCCACAAAAGAACATCGGGAAGTCAAAAGAATCACGGGGAACAAATCCCATCTCAACACCACTGTGTTCCCCGCGGGTGGACCCACGGGTAGGCCCCTACCCGTGGTTCCGCCCGCGGGTACACTACCCACGAGGCCATGTACCTGCGGGTGGGCGGCGGGTAGGGCTCTGCCCGTCGTTCCGCCCGCGGGTACATCCCTGTGTCCAAAAATAATCCCTTCGGGGATTTTCAACTCCAAGCTCAAATTCAAGTTCAAAACATGCCAAATCTCACCCAATACAACAAAATGGCTTGAATAAAAGGAAATTCCAAGCAATGGCACAAATGAACCCTAAACACAAGCTCTAAATATGCATTTTTACAAGACAAATGCATAAACACTCACATTTCATAGCAAAACACAAGTAGAATCCAAGAAATCACATATAGGTAAGCAAAATAGGTTTTGTAGAGCATGGGTTACCTCTTGTAGACTAAAAGACTTCACTTTACACCTCAACAAGCTCTCCACAAGGCTCACTGTTGTGGGCACGGGAATCAACAATTGGTTGTTATAATATTGGAATATTCTAGAATTAGTTTTATTATTTAATTAGGATAATTATCTTAAATTATTTTAGATTTAATTTGTTAATATTATATTATTATTAATGTTTATCTCATTTTGTTAGTTAGGATTAGTTTATCCTATTTTTAATAACTATCTCATTTATGTGGTTGTAATTTGCTTGTTAATGGCTATTTAAAGTCATTGCAGGCCAAATGAAAAATAGAGTTGAGAATTTTTGAGATAGGAAATTGAGTGTTTTCTAGAACTCGAGAGAGTTCAACCATGATCAAGTCATGGTGATCCTGACTTATCAAGTGTCAAACATCACTTGTGGCGTCGTCTTAAATCCTACGTATAACCTTATAACCCGGTGTGGCCGAGGAATTATCAAAACCCAAAAATTAGCCCTTTTCCAACCTAAATTAAACCTTTTAATCAGATTTCACCTAGCCTAATAAATTGTTCTAAAATATTATTTTAGTCAGAGTGTGAAGAGAAGATCGGGCCAACCAGGATCGCATCATTTGGTATCAAAGCACACGGTTGTCTCTTCGCGAAGACTCATGAAGCTTCAATAGTGCTTAGAACGTGGATTTGAGGACGAATCCCTCTAAAGGGAGAGGGAATGTTGTGGGCACGGGAATCAACAATTGGTTGTTATAATATTGGAATATTCTAGAATTAGTTTTATTATTTAATTAGGATAATTATCTTAAATTATTTTAGATTTAATTTGTTAGTATTATATTATTGTTAATGTTTATCTCAGTTTGTTAGTTAGGATTAGTTTATCCTATTTTTAATAACTATCTCATTTATGTGGTTGTAATTTGCTTGTTAATGGCTATTTAAAGTCATTGCAGGCCAAATGAAAAATAGAGTTGAGAATTTTTGAGATAGGAAATTGAGTGTTTTCTAGAACTCGAGAGAGTTCAACCATGATCAAGTCATGGTGATCCTGACTTATCAAGTGTCAAACATCACTTGTGGCGTCGTCTTAAATCCTACGTATAACCTTATAACCCGGTGTGGCCGAGGAATTATCAAAACCCAAAAATTAGCCCTTTTCCAACCTAAATTAAACCTTTTAATCAGATTTCACCTAGCCTAATAAATTGTTCTAAAATATTATTTTAGTCAGAGTGTGAAGAGAAGATCGGGCCAACCAGGATCGCATCATTTGGTATCAAAGCACACGGTTGTCTCTTCGCGAAGACTCATGAAGCTTCAATAGTGCTTGGAACGTGGATTTGAGGACGAATCCCTCTAAAGGGAGAGGGAATGTTGTGGGCACGGGAATCAACAATTGGTTGTTATAATATTGGAATATTCTAGAATTAGTTTTATTATTTAATTAGGATAATTATCTTAAATTATTTTAGATTTAATTTGTTAGTATTATATTATTGTTAATGTTTATCTCAGTTTGTTAGTTAGGATTAGTTTATCCTATTTTTAATAACTATCTCATTTATGTGGTTGTAATTTGCTTGTTAATGGCTATTTAAAGTCATTGCAGGCCAAATGAAAAATAGAGTTGAGAATTTTTGAGATAGGAAATTGAGTTTTTTCTAGAACTCGAGAGAGTTCAACCATGATCAAGTCATGGTGATCCTGACTTATCAAGTGTCAAACCTCACTTGTGGCATCGTCTTAAATCCTACGTATCACCTTATAACCCGGTGTGGCCGAGGAATTATCAAAACCCAAAAATTAGCCCTTTTCCAACCTCAATTAAACCTTTTAATCAGATTTCACCTAGCCTAATAAATTGTTCTAAAATATTATTTTAGTCAGAGTGTGAAGAGAAGATCGGGCCAACCAGGATCGCATCACTCACTTTCCAAACCCACTTCAAGAACAAATGAAAAGATCATAAAGATCCTACTTTTAAGAAAAAGACATCTAAGATGGAACAAAAACACAAGATGGACTTAGATCTTACCCTCCTAGATGCCCAAATAGGTGAAAGGTTGAATCTTGGAAGCAAATCTTGAAGTCTTGACAAGGTCTCAACTTAGCTTGAAGGAAAAGCTACTCACCTTTCTAGAGAGAAGGTAGAGCTAATATTTTAGAAAGTGTAAGGGGTGAAATGAAGATGTCTTCTAGGTTAGGTTACAATACTAACACTTGGTGAAAGGTCAAGAATACCCTTACTAACTTTAGAAAGTGTAAGGAACAAGGGAACTCCCTTCAAAGCTCAAGGTACAACTTGACTTTGGAGTTGACTAGTCAAATATTAGTCCCCAACTATTAAATTTCAGGATTTTAGAAATTAATTCCTCAATTGAAATAGGATTAATTACTCAATTAATCCATGAATTGAATTTGGATTTTTGGGGTGTCACATCCTCTCCCCCTTCAAAGAAGCTTCGTCCCCGAAGTTTGGGTACGACGAATTAAAACAAACGGTGATAGGAACAACATTGTGACAAGTGGTTCAATAATAAGCTCTTTTTGGTCAAAACTCAAAAGGTTTCACAAGAATTCCAAACGAGAGGGAAGGCTTATATCAAATCAAAAATTGGCAAGAGTTTATAAAGGGTTGAATTGAGCATCACGAACTCTAGATTTAACACCAACACCGACTTCTAGACAACAACCAAGAACTAGACAACCACCTCCAAACACCAACTACTAAGCTAGCTAACAACAAGGCAACAAGCAAAGCAAGCAAACACACAAGGCAAGCAACAAACTACCACCAAGCTAACAACGGCTAAAAGGAAACAACAAGGAAAAGGCAAACGGGATTACCACAACACTAGCTAGAACTCCTCACTCTCCGACTCCTCGGCCTCTTCAGACTCCTCGGCCTCCTCAGACTCCTCCTCATCTTCGTCTCTACGGCTCGAACTGCCCTCAACCTGGTCTAGCCTCTGATGCACGGCAACGAACTGCGTCTTCATAAAGGCGAAACCCTCATCGATCAAGCGGTTCTGCTGGCGAAGCAAGGCGATAACGCGCTCCTCGTGTGCCATGGCATCATGCTCTCTCTTCGTGCGAGCTTCCCTTCTTCGTCGGTTTTCTTCACTATCCGAATCACTTTCTTCAGCTTCGGCAGCTTCCGGTGCTCCCACCACATCCTCGCGATCGGCTTCATCCTCGACTTCCTCATCACCTCCCAAACTCTGAACGGCGAGGCTCAACTTCCCGGCATGAATGCCAAGCTCAGCTGCCAACTCAGCCCTTTCTTCGGGTGCTTTCCTTGCAACTTCCTCCAGCGTGATGTACTCACCATCATCCATCTGAAACAGATTACAACTCCGAAGGTTGGCGGCATCCAACACCATCTTTCCCACAGCCTTCGGGAGGCAACCATCCACACTGACACCCTTCCTAACCAAGATCCAACTCAACACCATCCCGTACGGTAAGCTCTTCCGATTGTGATCCCGGCAAAACACCATGTGTTGCAACATCAAAGCTAGCAAGTTGAACTTAACCATATTCTTGAGACAAAAGGCAAAGGTACACTCCAACTTTCCCAACAAACTAGTTTTGTTGTTATTAGGCAACAAACAATCTGATACCAACATTACCAAAATACTTTGCTCTGCAGACAACCACTTCTTCTCCGGCCTTGACGCTTGAGTGAAACCACTCGTACAGCCCAACAAAAAGCTCAAGTAGTCACGGTACCCCATGGTATCCGTACTAATCCAAGCATGACCACTGTACTGAGCTATTCCGGTAGCAGACAAACTCAAAAGCTGAGCTAGCCTCTTCTCAGAAAGCACCAACTTTACACCTCTCACTTTAGAAGTGATCTCAAGCTTATCTCCTTCCCTTGTCACAACCATGTGACGATAAGTCTTGTGTGTTCTTCAGAATGATGTTTAGTTTACCCGTTTGATAAGCATGCTAGTTTAGTGTTTAAATGCTAGCGTGCGTGGTTTGTTCTTTCCTATTGTGGATGATGACTTGTGTTAATCATCGTTGTTGTCGGATTGTGATCCTTATCTTGTTGAGTATGGTTTCAT
The DNA here is from genome assembly GCF_001879475.1 of Ipomoea nil. NCBI lineage: Eukaryota > Viridiplantae > Streptophyta > Magnoliopsida > Solanales > Convolvulaceae > Ipomoea > Ipomoea nil. The sequence goes on from NW_017619533.1 coordinate 57,609, forward strand.
ATCTTCGTTGTGATCTGTTAATTGATTCCTATGATGGTGTTGTGTGTGTGGATGTACCTGGATTGCATGATTAATGGTATGGGATATTAGTCACCAAGGTACGACAGTGGTCCTCGTGGTGGCCATGAAGTGATTATGGAGTTTGTGACCTGTGTGTCGGGTTCACATATTTCTTGGGAGGCATGTGTTGCCAAAGTGTGTGATCGGTATCCTCGTGTACTATGAATTGGTGGAATTGTTGGTGGTTGTCGGCGAATGGGGACGACGGTCCTCTGAGGGATAAGGTTGGACTTGGTGTACAGGGGTCCTGGAGGTAAAGGTTGGAACTAGCTATAAGGTTGGCGGTAGCCATAAGGTTGGAACCGGGCATAAGGAAGGCATATCAATTCGTGATGGGTGATGTCACGAAGGCATGTGTTGCCGTTGTGTAATTCTCTATTCGTGACGAGTGATGTCGCGAAGGCATGTGTTGCCATTGTGTGTCTCTTATCTTCTTGTGTTGTGCATGTCGGGTGATATTCTGCTGAGTGATGGTACAATACACATTGAGTCTTCCTTGTGTTATTGTTGTTTACTTATTGTTGTCTTGGGATGTGTTCCCTTATCCTTATTGAGAGTGGTATAGAGTCTTGTGGTTGACTTCTATCTTGGCTTTGTACTTATATATATAGTATTCTGTTTCAAAAATGGTTTTGTATATTCTATCTACGTATAATATTTAACATGTATTGGTGGGTTACCAGCATTATTCGCTGACCGGGCGTCGTCCAATATATTTTATGTGTTTTTCAGGTTCCGAGTAGTGGCGAGCGCGGTCTAGTGACGGATAGTATAGATCCCTCAGGCTTTGTAGTTTGTTTTGGGCCTGTGTGCCTTCGATGTTGGATTTTAGACTTGTACATGTATGGTTTGACCTTGTCCCTTTAGACTGATGATGTGGATGTTGATTTCGCCTGTGCGTTCAACTTAGCGTGGACGTGGCATAACACTCTTAGTTTTCTAGCTCTTATATAGTTAAGACTTCCGCTGTGTATGCTTATATTATGGTTAGATTATCTGCATATTTAAGTTTAAATTGGCATGGAAATCGGGGGTGTTACATAAATTATGTATTCCTAAGAAGTTTGGTGGATTGAGTTTTAAGGATCTTCGGAATTTTAATTTGGCAATGCTGGGAAAGCAGGCTTGGCGTTTTCTCATAAATCCCAACTCTCTGGTTGCGAAAGTTTATAAGGCACGATATTATCCTAATACTTCTTTTGTGGATGCAACTATAGGAAATTGCCCAAGTTATTGCCGGAGGAGTATTATGGCAGCACATGATACTGTTGCTGGCGTGCGAAGAAGAATAGGTAATGGTAAAACAACTTTAATTTGGGGACATCCATGGTTACCTGATGATCCCAGTCCTCTGGTCCATACAGAAATGCTCACGGAACTTAGAGGTGCATTGGTAGGTCGATTAATTGATCAACAGACTAATAATTGGGATCCACACATTCTTTCTGATTTATTTACCCCAGAGGATGTGGCCAGGATATCTAGAATCCCTGTAACCCCGGATTATGAGGACTCATGGTATTGGCTTGGCGACCCCAAGGGAATATATTCGGTAAAGAATGCCTATAGGAAACTTGTTGGTGATTATGTGCATGCCCCGGGTGCTTTTGATAAATGGGCGACTATATGAAAATTAAAGGTTCCTCCCAAGTGGAAGACATTTTTATGGAGGGCAGTTTGTGATATCCTTCCTACTACTAATAACTTAATTTTAAAGAGGGTAGAAGTGGATCCTACATGCCAAATGTGTGGTTTGGCTCATGAAAATGTTATGCATGCTCTAGTACTTTGTAATTATTCTAGACTTGTTTGGGATGTTGCACAATTACCTATCACGAATACTGTAGCAGATTCGTTTCCCTTATGGCTTATGGGTGTGTTGGCAGTCTTGACGGAGGAGCAGAATGGATTAATGGTGGCCATGTTATACCATCTTTGGAAGAGCCGAAATGCGGCGGTATGGGACGAATCCCTGCTGCACCCCAACATCGTCCGGCGACAGGCCGCGGCATCACTGCATGCATTTGGCCAGACCCGACGACGCAACCAGGACCACGAACTGGCAGTGGCGCCCTCCCCTGCACTCCACGCACGGCCGCGCTGCTATGTCGACGTCGGCTTCAAACCATCTTTCGGCGAATCAACATATGGGGCGGTCCTCCTAGCCTTGGACGGAACATTTATGGCAGCAACAAATGGCAAGCTACCCGTCCGCTTCTCACCTCTTATGGCGGAGGCTGCGACTTGTAAGGAAGCCTTGTCCTGGTTAAGGGAAAGGAATGTCACGATGGTGGATCTTCTCACAGATTGTTCAGAATTGCGGAGCGCTTTGCACCATAGCTCGTCAGCTATCTTGTCTTATGCTGGGGTCGTGATAGACCACTGCAGACTATCTATGGCTTCTTTTAATTTTTGCTCACTCAATTGTGTTACTAGACAGGTTAATTTACATGCGCATACTCTAGATTTGTTAGCCTTTACTCAGGATCACTCTATGTATTGGGATGCTATCCCTCCTGACTCTATTGCTCCGATGATTCATTAATACAATCGCTATGGTTGGTTTAAAAAAAAAAGGAGTGTACACAAGTTTTTTTGTTTTGTTTTGTTTTGTTTTTTTTTTTAAACACTCCTGATTTATCTTAACATTTTGAATATAATAGACTAAAGGAAGGACCAAATTTAATAAATTCTATATAGTCCCTAACCAAATATATATAGATTAGAAAAGGTGATAGTCAATAATTTGTGCAATTATAGTGAATTTGTTTACTTAATATATACGGAGTAACTTTCTAGGTTACTCTGTGTAATTACGAGTTAATACTCAAAATGGCCTGACCATCGATTATAGTACACTAGTAGTTTTTCTCAAGTTTGTCCTAAACGATTTTGGTGACCTAATGTAGTTTTAGAGTTTTGTGTTTTTGCTCAATTTAGTTATCCGTTTGTTATTCTGTCAATCTGGTGGTATTTAGAGAGATAATTCAGTAATTTCAATATTGGCATCTCTTTACTCCTAGACCTGCGAAGTGCGAAATCCCTCTTTCTTTTATTAATTACTCCCAAACCAGCGAATATAAAATTTGATTCGTAGGTTTAAGATAATTCTGAGAGTAATTCGTAAAAGAAAGAGGAATTTTGCACTTCACAGGGCTGAGAGTATGGGAGGCCAATATTGAGATTACTGAATTATCCCTTTATTTTACACCAATTTGACGGAATAACAAACGGAAAATTAAATTGAGCCAAAACACAAAAGTATAGGACTACATTAGGTCACCAAAGTCTAGGACGAAATTGAGAAAAACCACTATAGTCGAGGATCATTTTGGATATTAAGTCGTGAAATTACTCTCAATGTTCACCCATTCTATTTTATTTTATTTTATTATTATTTTTTGAGTTAAAGCACAAGATGTCCTGAGCATATCCTAAATGTAGGAGACACCCTTAACTTTAAACCTGTACTATACTAAGACCGATCTCCATTCTAGTTTTGTTACATTATTATCATTCATTTACTTCATGTATTAATCTAATTAATACCATTAAACACTATAATCAACCAATCAAAATCATAATAATTCTTTTTCCAATTATAAATACTTCATTCATTTTATTTTTTTTGGTGAATTTATAAATACTTCATTCATAATACTAAATAAAACAACAACAACAAAAACAACAACAACAACAACAACAACAACATACAAAAGTAACACTGTAACAACATATTTCAATTCAAACAAGTTCTAAGAAATTAAACATGACAAGAATTAAAGGCAAATTGCAATGATAAATCATTTCAGTAAGTTTAAAAAGATGATGAGAAGTTGTAAGGTCAAACTTGATTGAAATCAGCATCAGGGAAGATCATGTCATCTTGTTGCAAAGGCTATCTAGCATTGAGGATTAAGTTGATAAATCTTATCAGATCAACTACAAAAGCAAGATGGACAATAAAAATTGACAGTTGATCAACCCGTAAATAGCTTAATCAGCTATAAACCCATGGATATTTGAAGATAAAAAAAGGGATCCAAAGAACAGACGTGAGACCGAAAAAGAGCAAGCTAAAACGTGAAATATTCAAAAAGGGGGAACTTGAACTTTCTACGAGATATCTTCAAGTCTGAGAGAGAAATATTTTATTTCTTTGTAGCATTATCTCTACTGAGTGTAGAAAGATGACAGAGTAACTAGGGAGCTTGTGAAAACTCTGGTGGAGTGTAGCTGTAACACCCTGTGCTACGGACTTTAATCCCGGATTAATTATTTAATTAATTCCGTTAATAATAATTAAAAAGGATTTAATTTGGTTAGGATTCTCTCTAATTAATTAATATGGTCCACCATGGACCGTGGACCATTGCCTAAACTAGAGTCTTAAGCCTATTAGGAATAAAGAGAGTAGGCCTTTACTATTCAGATTCTGATTAGGATTCCTGATTCTATAAATAGGGGGTTAGAAAGCAATTAGAACCCATACCACCCATAGTTATATTACACGAAATTATTCCCAAGAGATTGTCCACCACCAAGCCTAGGGAGATCAATCGAATGGAAATCTTACGGAAGAACCTTAATAGCCAAGGGAGGATTAATTAAGGCTAAGAGGTAACCCATGTCTCGACAAAACCTATTTTCCTTGCTATATCTTATTCATTGGCTCCTTTGATAATCGTATGTGTAATTCTGTGATTAAGTCTTGATAGAGCCTTGCCTAGGGGTTATATGGTATTTATGTGATAATCTTGATGTTCTTGATACTATGATTGATTATATGAATGATCTTGTATTTTGATTATGTCTAGAGCCCCATGGTTATATTGTGAAACTCGTATTATGATGTTCGGGGAATATTTGGGTGGGATTATGCATGATCGGGTGTTGAGTCTAGCCTAGTTCTTGTGTTTAGGACTTTGCATATAGATATCTTGATATTCTTGTGGTTCCGGATGCTCCTGAACTGTTATTTGATTAATGTGGAGTCTTGACATGTTTAGGAATTATGTTAGGACTTATTTGGTGTGATTCTTGGTTTAATTCCATTAATTGAATACGTGGTGGTGTCATTATGTGTTTAAATGTGTTTGGACATGGTTACGGGTTGCACGAGAGATCCCGGGGCCGAAAATTTTCTGTCTATCAGTGGGGGGTAGGTGGGGGGACTGACCACCACTTACCCGCTGCCCGTATCACTATTCCAACGGGTGGTGGTCTGCCCGCCGGCCACCCGCTAGAATGGCGAGTCACCGTCGGCGGGTGGTCACCCACCCGTCACCTACCCACTGAAAATCGATCGAGTGTCGTGATGTTTTTCCCCGTTTGATGTTTCTCCGTGTCCCGTTGCATCATGTTGTAACCCGTTTGTCGTGTATGAGTCTCGTTTGGTGTTTTAGGTATCGTTCTAGGAATTTATGTGTAATACGTGCCGTTGTTGTTGTGTGATTATGTGTTGATTGATTGAATGGTGATGAGTATCGTGGTCATAACGCAATGGCCGGTGTGATTAATGATGATGATAGTGATGAGATTGTGATTGGTGGAAACGAATTGTTGGCGGTTGGCACCACTTGTGCCTGGTCATTGTACTAAAGGTACATGCCATAGCGGTGACTGTGCTAAAGGCACACACCCACCTTCGACTAGCTTGCCGTTGAGCATGGGTCAGGTTATAAGTGCTGCGGTGTCATGTTAGAGCTATATGCGCTAACCCCTTGATAGTGGCACTAGAGTTGCGGATCATTGAATGGCACTGCGGCACCATCTTGATATGTTGGTGGTTGATAGGTGGTTTGTCGGTGGGGGCATGTAGTTGCCCGGAGGCATAAGGGGTGGTGATATAAGGGTGGCCTGGAGGTATATGTAACACCCCGTATTACGGCCTCTAACCCGAACTAATTATTTAATTGATTACCATTAATAATAATTAGAAATGATTTGATTGGGTTAGGATCCCCTTAATTAATTGAGGTGGCCCACATTGGATCATGGACCCTTATTCTTAAACCAAATCCTTAATCCTATAAGGAATAGAATAAGTTAATCCTTACCATTCATACCCTAGTTAGGACTCCTAAATATATATAAGGACTTGGGAAGCACTTAGAAATCCCACCACAATTGATTCTACCACACAAGATATTCCCAGGAATTCCCCTGTCACCAAATGTAGGAGAACCCACAAGAAGAAGATCTTAGAGAAAGAACCTTAGTAGCCAAGGATACTAATTAAGGCTAAGAGGTAACCCATGTCTCAACAAAACTTATTTTCCTTGCTATATCTTATTCATTGGCTCCTTTGATATATGATTCTGTGCTTGAGTCGTGATAGAGCTTTGCCTAGGGTTCATATTGTGTTTATGTGATAATCTTGATGTTTATGTGTTAATCTTGATGCCTGTGTGATAATCTTGATGTTCTTGATGCCATGATAAGTTATATATTTTGATTATGTCTAGAGCCTTAGGGTAATAACGTGGATTTCGTATTATGTTATTCTTGGTATGTTTGGGGTGGGACTTTGCATGATCGGGTGTTGAGTCTTGACATGTTTAGAAGTCGTGTTAGGATGTATTTGGTGTGATTCTTGGTTTAATTCCGTTACTTGAATACGTGGTGCTGTCATTTATATTTGAATGTGTCTGGACATGGTTTTGGGTTCCACAAAAGATCCCGGGACCAAATATTACATGAGTCAGTGGGGGGTAGGTGGGGGTAGGGGTGTCAATGCGGGCCAGCCCGCCCCATTAGGCCCGCCCCAATGCGGACTTTTTATTTGGATGACTTTTGCGGGCCGGCCCGCGAAACCCGCGGGCTTAAAACTACACAGCCCAAGCCCGCCCTATGCGGGCTTGCGGGTTGGCCCGCGAGTCATCACTTAAATTAAAAAATAATAATAATAAATAGTACATAAACTAATAAACATGTTAAAACCGCTGGCTGACTCACGAACTTTTTTTTAGTGTTTAAAAAATTTTAAAATTAATATTTTAAAAATATTAATCTCATATATATATATATATAATGTTACACAGCAAGGCAGAATTCTGCCTTGCTGTGTAACGTATATTTATTTTTTTATTATTTTTTATTTTGTAATAGGTTTAGCCCGCGGGCCGGCCCGCAGCCCGTGCGGGCTAACCCGCGCGGGTTGCGGGTTAATTTTGGCCCGCCTCGTTAGGCCCGCATTTTCACGGGCCTATTTTTTCATGACCTTAACCCGCCCCACCGCGGGGCGGGTGCGGGCCAACCCGCGGGCTTCGACCCATTTTGACAATACTAGGTGGGGGCAGCCCGCCTCCTACCCGTTGCCCTTGCCCGATTACCAGCGGGTAGCCGGCGGGCAGGCGACTGCCCGCCGGGCACCCGCTGGGATTGACGTCGCCGCAGGCGGGTGGTCCTCCACCTACTGGAAAGTTGGTGGGTAAGGTGATGTTTTCCCCCGTTTGTTGTTTCCCCGTGTCCCGTTGTGTTCCGTTGTACCCCGTTTGTCGTGTGTGAGTCTAGTTTGATGTATCGGGTACCGTTCTTAGGACAAAAGAGTCTTGTGTATTGCATGTTAGATGAATTGGTATCCCGGTTGTTATAATGACTATCTAGTGGGTTGAGAACCACCAGGTATTAACCCGACCGATTGCGATCGGTCGGCTATACAGGCAGTTGGATTGGTTGACAACAATCGGCTGTTATATATATATATATATATATATATATATATATATATATATATATATATATATATATATATATATATATATATATATATAGGGCTGCGGTCCATAATCTGGTTGCAATGAGACATATATGATAATAGGGCTGCGGTCCACCATTTGGTTGCGATCAAACGTTTATGATACAAATGAGCTACGGTTCATTGATTGGTTGCGATCAATCTCCTTGTGCTGCGGTACAAGTTAAAGTGCTGCGAGGCCATGTCAGAGCTATATGCGCTGACCCTCATGTATGGGCATGTGATTGGTCCTGCGGCACCACCAAATGTGTGCGCACCATTACGTGTCTTGTTGTTGATTGTGTGATGATGGCTGAATAATGATATGATGGTACTGCGTAGTCGTATGACCTTAGGATGCATGCTAGAATCTTTATGGTTGTGTCTAATTGTGTTGAAAGTATCTACTATTGCTTGATTGAGTCTGCTCTCGGATTTAAATTAGAGTTTCTTAAGTATATATGTATTCCAATTTCAAAATGAGTTTCTTATATCTACCTATACTGTACTTAACGCGTTGGAATGAGTTACCAGCATTATTCGCTAACGGTTGTTATACGAATGTTTTTCAGGTAATGAGCCTTAGCTTTGGAGCGCGCTAGTCAGAGCCTGGACTTAGTTAGATTAGTTCAATTATCGGTTTGCGTGCCTTGAAGTTGTATCGAATATTGATTTGAGGATTTCTTATGTTTGGATAGTTTAGCCTGTGCATCTGAGTTCTCCAGCTCAGATGTGGCATAGCACACCAACTATTATGTTTAGTTTATGCTCTGTTTGGGAACTTATAATAGATTTGCCTTTGTTTCATAGGCTTTAAAAGTTTTAAAAATTAGCGGTGTTACAGTTGGTATCAGAGCCTAAGTTCGACCCTAGGATAAGACTCTTAAGATAAGACTTTAGGACATTAAGCTTGAACTCTAGGTATTTAGCTACATAGGATTCAGGAAACTTAGGACACGCGGTGAGATTGTGAGTTTATCTGTTATTATATGCCTAACTCCCCCCTCACTCTATCCTGTGCTTAGTTTTAAAACTCCCCTATACTTATCGCATTAAGGTAAGGATGCAACCCACTAACGTACCATTACGATCAATATTGGCTATGCAGACCATCAGAATGGCGCCAACAAGAAGTCTGTCAAAGACCCTTGAACCCTCCGCTCACGAATCTCTAGCCCAGAACCTACAGCAATTGACTTAGGTCGCCCAAACGCTAAGCGACGCTGTCCTCCATAACAATAACCGACCACCACCACCGCCAAACGGAAACTCAGATGTCGCTCGCCATGTCTCGAACCATCGCCCGCCCACCTTCTCAGGGGAAGAGGACCTCACGATCCTCGAAGAATGGATTCGAACCTTTGACAAGATCTTCAGAGTAGTAGAATGCCCGGAGGGATGCCGTGTAGAAATAGCCTCATTCTACTTCGGACACGAAGCCGATCTTTGGTGGGTCCACGAAGGACCTGCTTGTAGGCAAGAACCAGGGTTCAACTGGGAGTCCCTAAAAGTGCGACTACGGGGACAGTTCTACCCTGCACACATAAGGGCAGCCATGTACGAGGAATTCCTCCACCTAAAACAAGGGATGACCACGGTCATGGAATACCACAAACGACTCCTCGAGCTAGCTCGTTTCGCGCCCGAATTGGTGCCTACAGAAACGACCAAGATAGAGAAATTTGTGACGGGCCTCAACTTCGAAGCCCGAAAGGCCCTAATCGTAAGCAAACCCCAAACCCTTAACGAGGCTTAAACCAGCGCCTCCGACCTCTATCGAATCCAACTTCTACAACGAGGAGTTCAGGAACAGATTTGCAAGAGGAATACCGGAGGCGGGGGACCACCTGTGAAAAGAGCAAGGAACGACTCTAACACAAGCTAATCATGGATCGTCTACAAGGAACAACGAAACCAACGCGAGACCATTCCTTTGCCGAAGGTGCAATAAGGATCATAGGGGCAAGGATTGCCTCGGAAACACCCTACGGTGCTTCAACTGCGGAGGGGAATGACATAAGGCCTTTCAATGCACGCGGCCCCCAAGCACAATCCCTACGACCATGGTCCAACAAGGGAGCACGAATAACCGAGGGAGTTCCGGTGCTCCCGGAAAGGTATTCGTTATCAGCCGCACCCAAGCCGACCTTGAAACCGAAGCCAACATCGACACAGAAAACATAGCTCTCGGGGACGAGGACCCCACGAATCAACCAGAGGAGAATCCGGAAGAAGAATTCTGCTTAGGATAAATTGTGAACCCCTGTAAACTAACCTCTTAGTAGAATCGCTTGTTTAGTTCGTTTATTTAGAAATTCTCATGACCTTAAATAAAGGACAAAGTCAATTAATTCGATAAGCTTAAATTTCCCTGACTACCGCCCCTCGGAGTAAGTGAAGGACTAAGATCCGCGCCTTCTATAATCTACGAACCCCCAAAACCCAACACGTGGTAAAACCAAAAGGCCCGACAAGAAGATCTAACCGGAGCACTTGCCACGCAGGATCAAAAGAGCTAATGCAACCAATGGGAATGGAACCTTAAACTTCTTACTTAAAAAACTAAAGCCTTAACCACTATGCTATGGGTGTTTCTTGAAACCTCAAGGAAACACACCCTTCTTAAACCCCTCCAAATCCCTAAAACCCACACTATCCCCAAATCAAAAACCCTTCTCCTTCTTCTTCCTCCCACATTCTCTCTCTCTCTTTCTCTCTCGACAGAAACACCGCCGGCACCACCCCAAGACCATGACCACCTGCCGCCGCATCACTGCCGACCGCCCGGTGGCCGCCCGTTCCATACCCGCCGGAGACCTGCTGCCATCGCTCCCCGCCACAACGCTGACCATCGAGACAAGGCATCACCGCCGCCACGACCCCCGACGCAACACCGCCCCCCACCGCAACCGGACTGCACGCCACCACCGACCGGCGCAGCCTCCGCACCCCGCCGTCGACACCTTGCCGCTCCATTCCCATTGCCCAGCTCACCAGAGTTCCGCTGGAAGGTCACTGGAAAAGCCGCCGGAAAAGTCCCTCCAAACCATAAAGCACACCGAGCAATACCGAAGAAACCCATCGGTACTCGAGTCCCGAAATGGAACAACACCGACTACACGGTGATCGGAGGTAAAACACTCGAACCCGACCAATTCTCTCCGGGGTTGGTTGATATGCTTAAATTCCAAGACCTCTTGGATACCTATCTCACGATTAAAGGAAATACGTACCCCGAGTTGGTAAAGGAGTTCTATTGCCATTTGGTAGCCACCAAAGGGGGGACAAGTTGGAGATCACCTCCAAGGTCCGGGGCAAGGAGATAGTGCTCTCCGAGGGCCGCTTGGCTAAGCTCCTAAAGCTGACCACTACGGGTGTATCAGACTATGACCGGAAGGCTTGGGTCAGTACCCGAGACACGGGGTACACAGACTACCTTGGGTATTTGTTGGGGAGAGAAGACGGTTTCATTTCGGCCACAAGGCCAAACAAGAAGTGGCTAACCGCCGAGCAGAAATTGCTAGTTATGATTGTGTTCGACAGCTTGTTGCCCACTAACAACAAGAGCAAGGATGTGGGGAGCCTGGAATGCACCTTTGCCTATTTCCTTAAGCATAAGGTCAAGTTCAATTTGCCTGCCCTTATGTTGAAACACATGGAATTCTGTAAATCTAGCAACCGGCTCAACTTGCCCTACGGGATGATCCTAAGTTGGATCATGGAAAGAAAGGGTGCTGAGGATATCACACAAGGGGACTCAAGTTCATTAGCTCAACACGAAAATAGGACGCAAGATCCATTACAAGTGCAGGTGGTCCTATGACACGAGCTCGGACTGCAAGGGTACGTGAGGCCATTTGTGCGTGGACAGAGAAGATTGAATGGAACAAAATTTATTCCTCTACAAAGGAGAATGGAGGAGAAAGTATGACCAGCAAAGGAGAAGACCAATACTACCATATTATTACACTTAAAGAAGGCTAATGATAGCAGCACAAAGGACCGTATAAATGAGACATCATCTCATTATTTATAACTTATGTTAGGCTAAGTTCATATGTAATTATTTTAGCATAAGTTATTTTCTGAATTTTAGACTTCCAGCACAAATAAATAGGCTAGGACAAGTTTGAGAAGACATAGTCTTCTTGTAGTTACAAGAACACTAAGTCAAACACAAATATAGGATCATATAACCACTAGGAAGAATTTCTCTCCGTGTGGGGCTGAATTGTGTGGTTTTCCTTGCTTGAATAAGTGTATTTAAACCCCTCTATGTCTACTTTGAGGGACAGATTATGAATGAGAAAATTGAGTTAGCTTTTGCTTACTTCCAACTCTTGTGTTACATAGAGTCACCTCTAGAAGCTGTGAAGTGCATGCTGTGATTGTGTGTATGTAAGCTTCTATTTTCCTTCGTGTGATGCGAAGCTTCTATCCAAAAGAAAATCCTACATACATTAAGTTTTTAGCCTTCCAAGAGCCACGTCCCTTTCACCCAAAACAACATCCAAAACACTTCGTGAAGAACCATACATAACGTGAAGCCTCCTGGCTGAGTTTTAGCACAGAACGGAGTGGAACGAGATGAAGATTTGACACGAATCATATCAAAGGGGGTGGACCTAAGCCGGACTGAAACCAGGCCCATAGGCGGAATGGTTTTCAATGCCCAAAACCTCCGCCGTAACGACATCTACTATGTCGTAGAGGGACAGTACATCACCCTCGAGGAGGTCTGCCTGAAATCCTCAGAAGAGCGACGAGTGTTTGTTGATCAATTGGAAATCTCTAACAAGAGGATGAGACGCGCAATGCAAGAAAATGGAGAACAGGAGGAACATGAAGAAGAAAGCGAGCCTAGCCAGCCTGAGTCCACCCGAGGAAGAGGAAACTTGGAAGACCAAGATGAGAGGACCATCAATGAGCGCATCCTTGCGCAACTCACGAGACAGAACCGGATCATGGATGACGGATTCTCGTCTCTGATTCTTGCAACGAGCTCGCTGGATAGGAGAGTGGCGGCAATTGAGACCATGTTGGGCACTCGGGGAGCTTCAAGTTTAGGAATGGGAAGCCAAGGTACACCCAAAATCTGCATGACACCTCCCGTCACGAACCTGACCAAACCCCACTCTACCCCCAGCAAACAACACGTTGAGCCACATTTCCTAAATCAGGAGGCCGAATGCGTGACATCCAGGGGTGATAGAATGGATCCATGCCCAGGCTTCGGGGACGAAGCCTCTTGTAAGTGGGGGAGGGTGTAACACCCCGTGTTACGGCCTCTAACCCGGACTAATTATTTAATTGATTACCATTAATAATTAGAAAGGATTTGATTAGGTTAGGATCCCCTTAATTAATTGAGGTGGCCCACCATGGATCATGGACCCTTATCCTTAAACCAAACCCTTAGTCCTATAAGGAATAGAATAAGTGAATCCTTACCATTCAGACCCTAGTTAGGACTCCTAAATATATATATATATATATATATATATATATATATATATATATATATATATATATATATATATATATATATATATATATATATATATATATATATATATATATATAAGGACATAGGAAGCACTTAGAAATCCCACCACAATTGATTCTACCACACAAGATATTCCCAGAAATTCCCCTGTCACCAAATGTAGGAGAACCCACAAGAAGAAGATCTTAGAGAAAGAACCTTAGTAGCCAAGGATACTAATTAAGGCTATGAGGTAACCCATGTCTCAACAAAACTTATTTTCCTTGCTATATCTTATTCATTGGCTCCTTTGATATATGATTCTGTGCTTGAGTCGTGATAGAGCTTTGCCTAGGGTTCATATTGTGTTTATGTGATAATCTTGATGTTTATGTGTTAATCTTGATGCCTGTGTGATAATCTTGACGTTCTTGATGCTATGATAAGTTATATATTTTGATTATGTCTAGAGCCCTATGGTAATAATGTGGATTTCGTATTATGTTATTCTTGGTATGTTTGGGGTGGGACTTTGCATGATCGGGTGTTGAGTCTTGGCATGTTTAGGAGTCGTTTTAGGATGTATTTGGTGTAATTCTTGGTTTAATTTCGTTACTTGAATACGTGGTGCTGTCATTTATATTTGAATGTGTCTCGACATGGTTTTGGGTTCCACGAAAGATCCCGGGACCAAATATTACATATGAGTCAGTGGGGGGTAGGTGGGGGCAGGGGTGCCCGCCTCCTACCCGCTGCCCTTGCCCGATTACCGGCGGGCAGGCGACTGCCCGCCGGGCACCCGCTGGGATTGACGCCGCTGCCGGCGGGTGGTTCTCCACCTGCCGTCCACCCGCTGGAAAGTTGGTGGGTAAGGCGATGTTTTCCCCCGTTTGTTGTTTCCCCGTGTCCCGTTGTGTTCTGTTGTACCCCGTTTGTTGTGTGTGAGTCTAGTTTGATGTATCGGGTACCGTTCTTAGAACAAAAGAGTCTTGTGTATTGCATGCTAGATGAATTGGTACCCTGTTGGCCTAGGAGGAAGGTGTATGATCCCGTAGGAGTGTCATGTGTGGGTTAATGTAGTTTATTACATATGAGTTATGATGGGTTACGTGTTCCCGAGGGTTCCCCCTCGCTATGTGTTAATGTGGGTTACATATGAGTCAGTGGGGGGTAGGTGGGGGCAGGGGTGCCCGCCTCCTACCCGCTGCCCTTGCCCGATTACCGGCGGGCAGGCGACTGCCCGCCGGGCACCCGCTGGGATTGACGCCGCTGCCGGCGGGTGGTTCTCCACCTGCCGTCCACTCGCTGGAAAGTTGGTGGGTAAGGCGATGTTTTCCCCCGTTTGTTGTTTCCCCGTGTCCCGTTGTGTTCTGTTGTACCCCGTTTGTTGTGTGTGAGTCTAGTTTGATGTATCGGGTACCGTTCTTAGAACAAAAGAGTCTTGTGTATTGCATGCTAGATGAATTGGTATCCCGTTGGCCTAGGAGGAAGGTGTATGATCCCGTAGGAGTGTCATGTGTGGGTTAATGTAGTTTATTACATATGAGTTATGATGGGTTACGTGTTCCCCGAGGGTTCCCCCTCGCTATGTGTTAATGTGGGTTACATATGAGTCAGTGGGGGGTAGGTGGGGGCAGGGGTGCCCGCCTCCTACCCGCTGCCCTTGCCCGATTACCAGCGGGCAGGCGACTACCCGCCGGGCACCCGCTGGGATTGACGCCGCTGCCGGCGGGTGGTTCTCCACCCGCCGTCCACCCGCTGGAAAGTTGGTGGGTAAGGCGATGTATTCCCCCGTTTGTTGTTTCCCTATGTCCCGTTGTGTTCTGTTGTACCCCGTTTGTTGTGTGTGAGTCTAGTTTGATGTATCGGGTACCGTTCTTAGAACAAAAGATTCTTGTGTATTGCATGCTAGATGAATTGGTTTCCCGTTGGCCTAGGAGGAAGGTGTATGATCCCGTAGGAGTGTCATGTGTGGGTTAATGTAGTTTATTACATATGAGTTATGATGGGTTACGTGTTCCCCGAGGGTTCCCCCTCGCTATGTGTTAATGTGGGTTACATATGAGTCAGTGGGGGGTAGGTGGGGGCAGGGGTGCCCGCCTCCTACCCGCTGTCCTTGCTCGATTACCGGCGGGCAGGCGACTGCCCGCCGGGCACCCGCTGGGATTGACGCCGCTGCCGGCGGGTGGTTCTCCACCCGCCGTCCACCCGCTGGAAAGTTGGTGGGTAAGGCGATGTATTCCCCCGTTTGTTGTTTCCCCGTGTCCCGTTGTGTTCTGGTTTACCCCGTTTGTTGTGTGTGAGTCTAGTTTGATGTATCGGGTACCATTCTTAGAACAAAAGAGTCTTGTGTATTGCATGCTAGATGAATTGGTATCCCGTTGGCCTAGGAGGAAGGTGTATGATCCCGTAGGAGTGTCATGTGTGGGTTAATGTAGTTTATTACATATGAGTTATGATGGGTTACGTGTTCCCCGAGGGTTCCCCCTCGCTATGTGTTAATGTGGGTTACATGTTGTTTGGCTTCTATGTTGTTGTGCATGATAACCCAATTGATTGTGATCAATTGGCTATAATGACTATCTGGTGGGTTGAGAACCACCATGTAACACCCCCGATTTCCATGCCTATTTAAACTTAAACATGCAGATAATCTAACCACAATATAAGCAAAGCACAGTGGAAGTCTAACTACATAAAACTGGAAAACGAAGAGTGTTATGCCACGTCCATACAAAATGAACGCACAGGCAACAACATCATCAACATCAATCCAAGAAGGGACAAGGTCAAACCTGTAACATCCCGTGTTACGGCCTTTAATCCCGAATTAATTATTTAATTAATCCCGTTAATAATAATTAAAAAGGATTTAATTTGGTTAGGATTCCCTTCAATTAATTAATATGGTCCACCGTAGACCATGGACCCTTATCCCTAAAACAAGCCCTTAGTCCTATAAGGAATAGAATTAGTAAACCCATACATTTCAGACCCTAATTAGGACTCCTAGATATATATATATATATATATATATATATATATATATATATATATATATATATATATATATATAAGGACATAAGAGGCACCTAGAAGTCACACCACAATAGATATCACCACACAAGAATTTCCAAGGGATTCCCCACCATCAAGCCTAGGGAGGTCAATCAGATGGAAATTTTAGGGAAGAACCTTAATAGCCAAGGAAGGATTAATTAAGGCTAAGAGGTAACCCATGTCTCAACAAAACCTATTTTCCTTGCTATGATCTCCTTCTTTGGCTCCCTCTATATACTTGCGTCTTGATGAATTTCTTTATGATATTTGTGATATAATCTTGAATGATTGATGTGATGATTTTATGAGGGATCTTGATGATTTTGATGTTAAAAAGAGGTTCTTGATATTTATGTGATGATTCTTGATAAATCTTGATGGTTCTTGATAATGAAAATAAAATATGGTTTTGATGATTTGGGTGGGATTAGAGCTCTAGGTTGGATTAGGAATTGATATTGTGATGTTCTTGATTTATATTTGGGTGGGAATTTGCATGTCCAGGTGTTGTTCGTGTCTAGAAGTCATGTTAGGATGTGTTCAATATGATTCTTGCTTTCGATCCATTAAATGCCTATGTGGTGTCATTAATTGCTTTTAAAAGCGTCTAATCATGATTTCGGGTTTCACGAAGGATCCCAGGACGCGTATTTGATAAAAGAGTCAGTGGGGGGTAGGGGTACCCGCCACCTACCCGCTGCCCAAAGTGAGACCGCCAGGCAGCGGGCAGCCGGGGGGGCAGCCGTCTGCCCGCCGAGCACCCACTGTCCGGAAGTTGTCGCTGGCGGGTGGCCCTCCACCCACCGGCTACCCGCTGGTTTTTCACCCACCCCGGGTCTTTGGCTTCCCCGTTTGATGTTCCCCATTCCCCGTGGTGTCCCAACAGACCCCGTTTGTCGTGCTTGAATCTAGGTTGATGTTTCGGGTACCGTTCGTAGGATAAAAGAGTCTGGGAATTGCATGCTAGTTGAATCGGTAACCCGTTGGCCTAGGTGGAAGTCGTATGAACCCCTTAGGATTATTCTTAGTATGTGAATGATCACACGTAAGCTTATTTATGTGTCTCCCCCTTCCCAATGTGCTATTATGTGCTATTATGTGTTATGTGATGCAAAAACCCCAATTTGGTTGCGATCAAATTGGCTATACGGGTAGTTGGATAGGTTGAGAACCATCACAACTGTTAACCAGGCCGGTTGCGATCGGTCAGGTATATAAATATTGTATAGGGCTGCGGTCCACTGTTTGGTTACTTATGAGCTGCGGTTCATTCTCCTGGCTGCGGTAAGTGATTCACTTCTTGGGCTGCGGTCCACATGGGCCTCGTGTGCTATGACCCGTCGACCTGGACGCGCCAGGCGGTGTGTAGGGCCAATAAGACCGAGGAAGGCTGTAGTCCACCGACCTGAGTAATCAGGCGGTGTGTAGGGCTACGGCTGGCTGTGATCCACCGAGTGGTGGGCTAGCGGTGTGTAGGGTCGTAGTCTCCGAGGATCATCCCCCACCGACTGAGTCCCCCAGCGGTTTGTAGGGCTTGATCCGCTACGGTCCACCGACTGTGCCCATCAACGGTGTGTAGGATCGTAAGTCCCCCCTTGTAAAGTGGATCATAGTCCACCGACTGAGCGTTTCAGCGGTGTGTAGGACTGTGATCCGCCGCTGAGTTCGTCAGCGGTCTATAGGGTTGGTTGCGATCAACTCCCTTCATGCTGCGGTATGAGGTAGGGTGCTACGGGGCCGTGTTAGTGCTATATGCACTAACCCTCATGTTCGGGGCATGCGATTGGTCCCGTGGCGCCACTAAAGTGTGCTTGTGTGATATGAATGATGATATGATTGATTTGAAAGTGATCTGTGACCTTAGATGCGTATTCTTTATGATGATTGTCTCTACTTAACTGTTATCATTGATTACTGTGCTTGCCCCTATTTGCTGAGTCTATTCCTGGTTTTAAGGCTAGAGTCTCCTAAGTATATATCTTCCTGCTTCAAAATGATTTTCCTATATATATATATATATATATATATATATATATATATATATATATATATATATATATATATATATATATATATATATATATATATATATATATATATATATATATATATATATATATATATATCTACCTATATATATATCTACCTATATTGTATTTCAACGCGTTGGAGTGGGTTACCAGCATCATTCGCTAAACAGATATATTTGGTTTTCAGGCACAGATGAGTAGACCCCGGAGCGCGCTAGAGATCCGAAGCGTAGATTAGTTAGTTTTCCTTTCGACCTGCATGCCATGATTATGTATTGACATTGCTTGAGGATATTTAGTTAGTTTAGCCTGTGCATCTGAGTTCTCCAGCTCAGATGTGGCATAGCACCCCGCACTCTTATGTTTAGTTTTGGGATTTAATGAGAATTTACCTTTATTATATAATTTTCAAAAGTTTAAAAATTTCGTGGTGTTACAGATGGTATCAGAGCCTAAGTTTGACCCTAGGATAAGACTCTTAAGACAAGACTTTAGGACATTAAGCTTGAACTCTAGGTATTTGGGTACATAGGATTCAGGAAACTTAGGACGCGCGGTGAGATTGTGAGTTTATCACTTTTAACAGGTCTCACATAGCTGTTCTTCATTCCACATACTTGCCCTAAAAGTTGTGACATTCTTGCATGCTTTTACCTGCTTTGTTGCTTATCACTCTTTGATTACCATACTTGTTTATTTGCTTAAACATATGGTCCTAATTAATTTGTTCATAGATCGAGTCAGGAATTACATATTGTTGCCTAAACTATTTGATCAAACATGCGTTATTAGGATATCTGTTATTTGCTAAAGTATTTTGGAAACTTGTAATTGGTAATTTTATTCGGCATATAATAGCTCACTTTCCCTAATCTTGACCAATTACTTTGATAATTATCTACTAATAGCTTGATAAGTACTTGCATAAGTTTGCATGGAGGAAAATTGTGGGGGCAAAGCTTTAGTTAAGAAGGGGGAGAATGGGGTGTGTGATTCTTATGATATCTCATTGAATATCTCCCGTGTCCCTTGTTAGTATCATTATAATGCCATTTCCTAAGATTTTCCATGCATTTAAATCCCTTTTATAGTTCATATGAGCGTAAAATTGTTTGGACTTAAATCTGTGCATTCTCGGGACGTTCCCGAAGTGATTCATTCTTCACAGTCACGTTCCAGTGGGGCCTTGGCAGGAGGTCGACCACCCACCACGTGGCCACTGCCACGTTCCAGTGGGGACTTAACAGGCGGTCGACCGCCCACCTCGCGCCCACTGGTACGGTATGTTTTCTTGACTTCTCATTTTATTGATCCATTGTGCATTTGTATGTATTCCTTGATACTTCTTATGTGTTTAACATGTAAATAACAATCTAATGCTTGAACATAAAAGTCGAATTATCTTCCTAATTGAATTCTTTATAAGTTACATAGAAATTATAGGGACTAATTCTACTTCTAGAAATCTAAATCCTCGGGTACATTGCGTATTAAGTTTCGACCCGAAAGACAATATGAG